>NW_010098955.1:5070-7826 GCF_000699245.1 Pterocles gutturalis | reverse complement strand
GCCACACGCTGCTCAGTGCGCGGGTCCCTCCCCGGGCACCGGGGCTGCTCTCACGTCTGCTGAGCATGAACGAGGGTCTGGGAGGTGCTTGAGAACACAGCAGATTGCAGCAAGGTTCATGTGCTTCCCCCTCAGCAGCCAGCGCTGGCCGTGTCCGACACGGCTTATCTGGAAGGAGAGAGTAATGGCAAGCGCCGTGGAATAATGGGTTCCAGTAGCACTTAAGCTGTCAAGTGTCAAAAATGCAACAAAACGTTTTTCCTGCCTTTTTATTAAAAAGTAATGTCCTCTTGTTAACAGCACAGAGAGAAAAAAAAATGCTACAACACAAACCACCTGGGACAAAGAAAATCCTCTGCTCCAAGAACACCGCTTTCTTAGTTTCTCTCGGTTCTCTGCAGGAAGCCTACAGACTCTAAGAAGGCTGTGACGGGGAGGCCCACACCGTTAGGAGGTGTTTTGTGTTCCCGTATCAAAGGATGTTACTGGTTAAAAACACGGTGAAGAATTACTGCGCAATTTTCCACTCAACCGTTCGTTGCAGCTACCAAAGTGTTGAAAAAATGTATAAAATCATGGTATTGCATCTTGGCACTGCCTCTCCACCGTGGATGGACAAAACGCACCAGCAGAGAGCTCGCGTTCAGCGCCCGCAGGGATTCCCCAGGGAGGGCCAGCAGCACCTCAGCGTGGCTGCGGCTGAGCTCTTGGGCTACAATAACCAACCATCCCAAAGCAAAATTATAAGAAAAGGAAATTTATATGCCAAATTTAACAGGTTGATCTCAACACTGACTACTTGGTGTAGGAAAACTGACAGACTGTTTGAAATCTCTGCCTTGGCTGGAAGCTCTTGTTTCAGCTCTGCCAGAGCACTCGGACCAAAGCTGCCGGTTCCCACGAGTGCACGAGGTGAGAAGCATTTCTCTGCCTCGCTCTCCCAGGACACGATAGTCCAGCTATGGAAGGACCAAACTGCACAGTCCGGGGCTACCGAGCAGTGGTCGGGTGCGTGCTCCACAAGTTCAGCTGCTGGTGCTGCCCCTGTACTTTCCCACTGGCTTATTATATACCATTGAAAAAAAAACGAAATTAAAAAATCCAAAGAAAAATAGTGCTCATTCCAAAAAGGTGGGTCTCCAAGGTGGCCCAGCCAGGGCACGGCTCTGCTCAGTCCCCTTTTCATTTCCTCACCACTGACCCGAAACCTTACCAAGACAACTCAGCGAGACCTGGCTGTGCCGCAGTGTGAGGATGCACCAGCTACCGGGAGTGAGGAAAATGCAGAAGGTCTGTCACTGCAGCAGCTGCTGGGACTGGACAGAACAGCCGATCCGCAGCAGCTCTCAGCACTCCCCGCCACTGCGAAAACAGAGCACGCTTCTCCAAACACTGCGAGCCAGACCGAGGTGAGGAGGGGCAGCACTAGCAACAGTCAGCAGCAATGCCACTGGGGTACACTCTTGCCAAAGTGGAGAGGACATGCATGTCCCGAGCAGGTGTCCCGCGTCAGGGACAGGAGACTCTTTAAACAGCTCTAAGTATGGAATGGCAAAGGGCCGGCAGCTCAGCTTTAATAGTGCCGCTGGTAGGAACCCACAGGCTGCTGGGCCGAGGACCCTGCTCGCCCCTGGGCCACCGTCTGGCTCACGAGGTGGGAGAGCGCAGGACCGCTCTGGATAAGGGTGTCCAAGGCCTTCTGCACGCTCGGGTTGTCAAAGTTGATTCCAGAAGACACTGGCCTCTGAGCAGGTACGTTGCCAGGTGCAGGGAGGCGATTCTGGTGCTGACCAAAGAGCGACTGAGCTGGCGGAGGAGCTCCAGGTCTTGGACCTGCATTTCTTGAAGGGCCTTGGAGAGCAGGAAGCTGCGTGCTGGGGGTCTGCAATCTCGGCTGCGCCTGGTTGATGTTTCCAGCACTCATCTGTGCTGGCCGGGCCTGAGCGCTGGCCACATTAGCAAAGTTCTGGTTGGGAGCGCTGCCAGAAGCGCCCGCAGGGGCTGCAGAACTGCTGTTTGCTACAGCGCCTGCTGCTGCTGCCGCCCCGCTGTTGAAGAGACTGAGGATTTTTGCTTGAAGCTCCTGCTGAGGATTGGAAGAGGATGCTGGAACAGACGGAGCAGAGACCAGAGGCTGTGAACCCTGATGAGCCTGAGAGCTTGTAAGGCTGGGCTGGCTACCCAGAGACGATCCCGAAGGTGCCCCCGAGGACTGTCTTGACATGGGCGCTGGGAAAGAAAGGAAAGACAGTTAAAGCTCCGCAAGTGTCCTGGAAGGGGCACCTAAAGAAAACTAGTGAAACAGATACCAGAGACGCAAACACCAGCGAACACCCACCCTGCGAACAGGAGGGCTGCACAGCTCTGGGAACACAAACCGCTCCGCAGAGCGGCTGCCAAAGCAGTGACGGCAGTCCCGTGATTTCCCCGAGAGAATCCAATATAAAAGTTCTTTCACATGAAAGATCTGAATCATCTCAGGACTCCCAAGGACACGTGCATCTCAACAAAATGCGGTGCCACGCCAGGAACTCATGACACCAGGACTCCTCTGCAGTCCCAGGGCTGTTTTTGGGTCCCAGCCCAGAGGTCCCACAAACCGCATGACGAACAGCCAAGAAACTCACCCTGCAGGGAATCGGAGCTGCCCCTCAGCAGACGCTCCTTCTGGTCTCTCAAGTAATTAATCACTTTATCAATCTCCTCCGCAGTCAGGTAGCGATTGTCTGCCAGCAGGTTGAAGAGAGTCTGGATCC
>NW_010098955.1:0-5039 GCF_000699245.1 Pterocles gutturalis | reverse complement strand
TGCCCCCCTCTGACCCCCCCCTCCATGGGGGGCGGGCGCTCTCGCAGAACAGCCTCATCTGCCATCTTGGCCGCCTGCCGCGCGATCTCGTCCCGCTCCTTCTCCCGCAACTCTGTTTTGTAGCGCTCGTAATTCCTCGCCATCAGCACCATGGCATCAGCCTGGGGCATGTTGCGGTGCTCTGCACAAGGGAAGGAAAGGCTCTGAGCAGACCCAAGCGAGGCCAGGCGGCGGTGCCGTGCCTCCCGCACACCAGCACACCCCACGCCACAGGCAGGCACCGCTCAGGGACTGCAAGCAGAGGCTTGGGAAGCCTGCTAGGTGCACAGTAACCCTTCAGTTTCCTAAGCCAAGAGAAGGCTCGGGGTCACCCACCCAGCAAGGCCATCCTCTTCCTCCACAGCTGAGAGCTGGGAGAAGTATGGGATCAGCCCAAGAAACCTCTTTCCCCCTCTCATGCCATCAAAAAAAGGGAAAGCAGCTCCCCCGACCTCACACAAACTCTCTGCTCCAGGAGGAGACAGTTCCAGCCAAGCTAAAGCCTTGGACAGATCCAAAACTTGCCCTCTGAAGGCTGCTAAAGCTTACCAGAGCAGGACAGCAACGGGAATACTTTTTGGTTCTGCACTGCCAATGCCTTAATATAGTGCGTGCACACGCAGGGGACGGGGAGGAGAGCAGCGCTGGCCGATGCCACTTTGCTGCCTGTGTTCACTGCCTGGGGCAACAAGCAGCAATCAAGTTCTTCTCTAATACAATGAATAATGGTCAGCTCCAGCTTTTTCTTTTTACTCCCCATCACTTTATAATTGTATCTTTTTATAACTCTTCCCAGTTTCACAATCAGATCTTTACCTTGACCAAATATGCTATCCTCATTCTGTGTTCCTTAAATCACATTGGTTTTAAAATCTGTCCTGTATTCACATTCTGAACACGCTCTCTTTGAGGACAAGAAGGGATAAACAGAGGTTGGACTAGTATCACTCAGAAATCTACTAAGGCAATGCAGTCATTTCTAGAGCTGGGGTTCACAGCTCGCCCTGAGCTGCAAAGGCTGGTGATGTGGGGTGCTGAGAACACAGCTGAGATTCCTTCTTGGCAGAAATCTGACACTCCTTTTGACAAGGGACAAATAAAGTATTATAGAAACTGGTAAACAGTGGTACTCACATTTACGACATGGTGTGCAGTCATTAATAACTACTTATGTCCCACCAAGGATGAGCTTTGCCCCGTGTGATTCTGCTCGAAAGGGAGTGCTCTAAAGCAGCACCTCGAGCAGCTACCCAGCCCACGGAGCCCTCCGTACCTTGTGGGGTGCCAAACATGATATTGACTGTGCAAGAGCGGTGAACTTGGTGCTGCTGCGTGATGACAATGGCGAAAGGAGACCCTCCTCTGCTCACATCGTCCAGGGCTTGCGTCAGGGACATCTCTGTGTTGAGGATGATCAGGTCCACGACCATGCCCAGGTCCCGCACCTTCCGCCCCACTGACTCCGCGTACTCCCTACCAGAAAGCAAAGCCAGCATTTTCTTTAGACCCCAAGCCAGATCTATGATTTATCTACATCTTTGCTGTTCTTCACTATATTTGTTTGTAAAGATATAGACATCAGCCTGGAGCCACCGTGACAGCCCCCCTCCCGCTGTACCAGGCACAGCACACCCCTCTGCTCACAGCACAGCGCCTGCTCTCCACACCAAGGACTTACTAACATTTTTGATGCAAGTCCCTTTGACTCCTAAAATTGTTTTAAGTCCTGACATTGCAGGGGAAAGCATGCCATTCCACAGGGACACCCTGCAGTTTCGTGCCCCGATAAACCATCTTGCACTTAGCAAAACAAAAGGACGCACTGCGAGTGGGGACACCTCAGTGAGCGCCCAGACTGTCAGGAGATCACCCTGCTCACTGCTTACGCTGGCCCTTGATATTGTTCATGACTGCTTCCAGCCGTGATTTTACACCTCTAGCACGGTGGATTAGCGGTATTGACTGGTACCTGGCCTCGTAACCAGCCTCACAGGAGCTCTGAAACGAACAGCCCACGACTCCCCCCACCTGCTGGCTGGCACACGTTAACCAGTTCCGTGTCGGTCAACGCATGAACAACACGTACAGGCCACTGGAACCTGTCGTGACAGTAGGCTGATATGAAGAGCAGGTAGAAAACTATCAGGAGTAGGTGACAAGAAAGAAATAAAAGTAAAGCACAAGATACAACATTTCTCCCTCTCATCAACATATATTCCCAGAACAGCAACAGGGGCTGTCACTTTTTGAGGGCTCTACACCTGTAAAACAAACTGCCTCAAGGCAGGACTAAGTTTAATTCCATTTTCTTCTACCATGCAATAATAAAATCATAACTATTTTCTTACTTTGTCTGTTTATTCACCACTATCACAGAACAATCCACAGGTCTCTCTGCATCAAAACGTCTCTTGATTTCCTCGTAGTACTGACGGTACAGCTCCTCTCGGCGCCGCTCCTCACGCTTCAGACGGTCTGAAAGGAAGCCATGGGGAGAGAACAAATAACACCCTTTGGACCTGCTCAGAGCAGTGAGGTGCGCACAACCAGCCTGCCTGCATCTGTGAACCATCCAGAGCCACAGAACGCAACACACTCGGCACTGCAGGCATCTCCCGCAGCCTCTCGGAGGGAGAACGTGAACCTGCCCATCCCAACGTGACAGGTACTCACCATCGGAATTCAGCGGTGGTCGATCAAAATGCTCTTTGTAGCGGTCATAGTAAGAGTCATCCTTCCGTCGATAGTAGTCGTCAAGGTGAAGGTAACGGTCATAAGCTTCATCTCGTCTGCAACATTTACAGAAGCAAGGCTTTCACACTCAGCACACTCTCGGGCACTAACTCTGGCCAATGCATCATGCGCAGGTGTGCGTGCAAACTTCCTTGAGTTTAATTTCCCAAGTACCCACCTGCTCCCCCCAACTCAAAGCAGGCACCCAACCGTCTCCAGCCAGAGCAATTTCCTCATCTTAAACATCTGACACCACTCAAGCCAGGGCAGACATTGAGGCAGGATCGCCTGAAAAACGCGTCGGCAAATACGATCCTGTGGAAATTACCTGTACAAAGGGTCCCGAGGGTCTCTCATATCCCGTGGATCCCTCAAATCGCGTGGATCCCTGTATCGATCATACAGTGGCTCCCGTGGGTCGCGAAGATCTCTAATATCACGAGGGTCCCGCAAGTCTCTCAGGTCCCTGATATCCCGTGGGTCCCTCTGGTCTCTGGTGTCACGCATGTCTCTAGCCCGAATGTCTCTGGAATCTCGCCCGTTTCTCCCGTCCCTGCCATCTCTGGGGTCTCTCCGTGGGCTCCCCCGAAGAGGGGAGCGGTCGCGTCTGGGATCTCGGCCATCACCGTAGGGGTACGGCTCTCTAAGGAAAACACCAGGGAAACCCCATTAGACTGCTAACGACACGAGGACCGTCACCCCTAGATCTCTTACCTGAGGTGCCAAAGCAACCCTTCTCTAAGCAGCTGAGTCCTCCCTCCTACCCCACAACAGCAAGAATTGCCCCAAAAAACCCTTGCTGAAACAATCTGGAGAAGCTTCTTAATTCTGATTTTTATGACAGCCAAACAAGACCCAGGAAGGTCTTGAGCAGCTGTGGAAGAGCTGAGCAGGCACCTCAGAAACCACCCTTCCGAGGCCTCCAGCCTCCAATGTCAGCCACAGATCATCTACCAAACATGGGTTTGCAAATTCTTTGAGAGAATTCAAGGTGCTGGAGCCTACAAGCCATAAACGTGCAATAGTCAGGAGCATTCAAGGGATCCATCAAAGTCACTAGTCACTGACAGCAAAACACTTGAAATAATTTGTTATTGGCATATGATTAAGAAAGGAGCTGGTGACGCTGCAGGTTCCACGGTGCGGCTGGGTTTGTGCTCCTAGCAGAAAGCAGTGACAGCTACCGCTGTGTCCTGGGTTTGAAGGGACAGTTTCCGCAGAAAGCCAGTCTCAGGTTTACAGTGCCCCGCGTCAAGAGGGTGCTGACCCAGCCAGCGCGGCATCCTCAGCAGCAATGACCCGTCTCATTCAGACCTCGTACGGTGCTGTCTTCACAGGCAAGGAAGAAAAAAGTTCCAGTCTTTGTCTTTTCTCAAAACACTATTTTTTTTCCAGGTCGTATTTTGTTTTCCAGAAAAAAAAAAAAAAACCCAACATAACTTCACTGTAGTCTAAGCCAAACACATAGAAATTTTGTAGAGAAACTATGGAGCTTCGTATGTTTGGAACGTTCTTTCCCCAAGATACCGACAACCCCTGTAAAGAACCACAGCTTTTTGAATCTCTTTATTTCCAAAACTTGACAGACTTTTAGAATCCTCTACCACTCTAATCTAGTTTATGAAAGATAAGCAGAAAAGAAGTCTGCTTCCACGACAGCACGCTCACGTAGCAGTCACTGGAGAGAAGCGCGGGAGCAGGGATTCAGACGTGCCCCGGCTGGGGTCAGGCAGAGCGGAGAGCGGTGGCAGCTGTGCGGGGTCTGCGCAGGGACGCTGGCGGCCAGACCCCTGCTGCACAGGGGGACACGCAGGAGCGCTGGCATTCTCTGGTTTGGTGTCAGATACACACCAGATCTTGGGACAAACTGCAGCGTTGCCACCAAGAGCACGTACAGTCTCCTCCCGTAAAGAAACGCCGTGTTTGCACAGTGTAAGCTCCCTCAGCCTCTTGGACACACACATCCGCTTCTCGTCTGTGATCTGTGTCGAAACCTCCTCCCCTGAGAGACAGACATCCTCGCCCCCTTCCCCCCAGCCTACGAGGAACGATGGCAGAAGCTCCGGGGAAACTTCTGCTTTGCTCTAATGGCTACTGTGTAAGTGATCTTTCTGTAGCTGTAAGAAGACAAAGCAAACCAGCCACATGCAGGGCAATTGTTTGGCACACGACATTTATTCCAGGGGGAGTGGGGGGACCAGAACAGGCCGGATTCATTATCTCCAGAGACAAAACCATCCAGAAGGAACACCGCATGACTGCAACAG
>NW_010098954.1:42470-44531 GCF_000699245.1 Pterocles gutturalis | reverse complement strand
AGTATATAAATATATTTTTAATATGTATTTATATTTATTTTATTAATTTAGTATTTATTTATATTTATGTATATATAAACATATAAATGATAAAGCATATATCACAAATTTGTACTATAATAGACTGGAATACATCATAATAGCACTAATCTTTCAATATTTTATCTATTTTTTCATGTTTTGGTAAATAGGAAAATGCCATTTTTATTTTCTTTGACTAATTTTAACAACAAGGGCAGGAGTTGCCAGGCCTAGAAACAGTACATCTGCAGATTAAAAAGGCTGTGGAAAATTTCTAGGTTTGTCAAAGAAGAGACATTCTAGGTGAGGAAGAAACCAGTGGAAAAATTTTAAGAGAAACACAAAAGTATCAGTTTAATCAACATGTACAACTCCTTTTGGAATAAAAAGTTCTGCTTTTTTTAATACAAGCAAATACAAGCTAGCATTTCTCATGTTCAGAGACTTCATGAAACAGTGACTAACAAAGATACTTTTGCAAAGCTTTCCAAAGATCTTTTTATTTAGCAATATAAGGCAAATATTTCAGCTTGATGACAGTAGATCAGAAGTATGGAACAACAAATACGAATTGGAATTTTTTTCACCCTAAGACTTGAGAAATATCCCCAAGATGACTAATAACTCTGGTTGCTTCCCCTCTGTCTCACTCTTGTTCAGTCTGTGAAGGGTTCTTGAATATTTGGCAAGTGCAAACAAGAAATAAGAAATAGGAAAGGAGTGGCTATATACAGGAAAATGGATATCTAAAAAATTGTAAGGAGAAAAAAAAGAGAGAAGTATAAATTACACTCATTAGCCTGCTCCAGGCTATTGAATTCAGCTGAACCTTTTCCATCAGCCTCAATGACCTTTGGACCAGACTAACCACTGTTGTGATTAAGTGCAGAGTTCTCAGCTCTTGCAGAAACTCTCTATTCAACTCTGTGCTGGAGCCCTTCCACCCCAGCTGGGTCTGAACTCCGACCACACTTCAGCCAGGACATCTGAGCTGGAATCTAACCTATTTAGCAAACACAGCACAATGTTTATTGAAGCAGATAAAGCACTTAAAATGCAAGCATCATGAAGATGGACTCTGTCCAACTCTCCTTTGAGTCCAACTGACTGGAATCAAATTTATCTGTCTGCCCTGCTGTGCTGTGACAGTCTGGCAACAACAAGCAGCTGTGAACTTATGGGACCACTAGAAGTGTACTTGGCCCAGGTATAAATGATCACAAAACGGACTGGGCAAGGTAGCATCATCTACCCAGCACAGTCATTTTAAGGTAGGGTCATGACTTTTAAAGCTTTACTTTTCCGTAGCTGACTCCTTGCTCTGGGCAGCAGTGAGAACAAGGGACTGGACAGTGGATGACAGCATGCATTTGTCACAGGAATTTTCCCCATGTGTTTCCAGCTCTGTATAAGGTGAAATAATTCACTCCGATTCCCCCAGCTCCTTTGCAACTCTATAAAAGACAAAACTGATACGGAAATAGAGTGCTTATGGGCAAGATGAAATCAGAGTGCTTCACTTCTGTAGTCTTTTCCAAATACAATAAATTAGAGGTGTGGTTTGTTGGGGTTTTTTTTAAAGGAATGCAGCTCTTGAAAAATTCTGATAATTCAGAAATCACCTGAATCTTTCACCATTTGAAATCTTTAAGCAATTTAAAATATGTAATACTTTTAACAAGAACCTTTTTTAAACAATTACTAAAATATTACTAAGTACTTTTTTTTTTTTTTTAAGTCAACTTACTCAGTCTTGAAACAAACTTAGACTGATATTCTGAGCAATCTTTATATTCTTTTACTGTGTAATAAAGTACCTCCTTGGACTTACCCAGAACTGGATGAAACTACATGAAAAATAATATCAGTGAAGCTGTTCCAGTGTCTCAGCTTAACTGGAAAAAATATGAGATTTTTTTTTTTTTTTGAAGTATTCATCCATTTGGAAACACATAGTTCTGTAAGCAAATGAATACATGGGTTCTCATATAAAATCACCTTCCATAACTTCTATAATTAACCAATTTCCAGTAATTTCCC
>NW_010098954.1:0-42457 GCF_000699245.1 Pterocles gutturalis | reverse complement strand
CTGTTTTTGTATTCTTCCCATAGCCCTGGAAACCACGTTTGTTCTGTTTGGTAGCTGGTTCTTAAAGGTGTGTAAAAGTATCTCTGCACTTCACAAGGTCACATTTCTTCCAACTGATGGTTATATACTTTCTGGCATAAACCACAAAAGCAAAGCAGACTTCAATCTGCTTTGCGACAACTCAACTTTTTGGAACAATTTGAAAACCTAAAGGCTGTCAGAGCTTCATTCACCTCTCCCTTTTGATACATCACCACCGCACTCACTGCTTTTTCAGAAAGATAAGAGAGGTTGGGGTCTTTTCATAGTTTAGACTCTGTTCCTATATTAACTTGCATGTTTTAGCTTCATGCTTTCAATTATTTAAAATGTTAGCATATTTTGTCTTGGGAAAATAATTCAAAAACCTAAACTTAGAAACACTATGTCACATCTGATTCCTGAGCTCAAGACAGCCTAATAATTGTGGTATAGAAAATTAACTCCAGATTTCTGAGTATTAATGATATTTATTAATGTCTGTGCATTGACAGCATTAATCACTATAGTGCAACTGATGGCATCACTTGAATCAAAATGAGTTGTGCTACATGAAGTGAAATTGCTGTCTTGCACTTCTATGAGAATAAAACCCCTGGCAGATATTCGTCGCTGATGGTTGCACCAACAGCAAAACAGACTCTGAAGAGCTAGTATGTACAATGCCGTGCCACCCTCTATCAGTCCTGAAAGTTAGAGGCATTCTGGGGCAATGCACAGCTGGCAAAGGGCCATTACTGGCCAGCATAGAGCAGGAAGGCCATCAGGGTGCACCAATCTGTTTGAGTGCTGGGACTACTAGATTAGAGTTACAGATGACCCTCTTGTGCTTTCTCTTCAACTAAATCAACAGAACCTCAATATCACAGAATCACAGAATGGCTAGCTTTGGAAGGGACCTTAAAGATCATCGAGTTCCAACCCCCCTGCCATGGGCAGGGTTGCCAACCACTAGACCAGGTTGCTCAAAGCCTCATCCAGCCTGGCCTTGAACACCTCCAGGGATGGGGCACCCACAGCTTCTCTGGGCAACCTGTGCTGGTGCCTCACCACCCTCACAGTGAAAAACTTCCTCCTAATATCCAATCTAAATCTACCCTCTTTCAGCTTTCATCTTTGGCCCTCCTCTGGACTTGCTCCAACAGGTCCATGTCTTTATATATATACAGAAATATAGGTACCTGTTTATATTTGCTAACATTTCCCGCCAGGGGCCAGATTTTCTTCTCCCATCTATTAATGTGCCCTCTCACACACACGCATTCCTTAGACCGTAATTAATCAATACTTGGAGGAGCCTTAAGTTTGTTGTGTTTGGACATGGCCAACCATCACAGTCCATGCCCAGAGCTTCCATACATTTGTGACATGTAAACAACAACTACACTAAGAGTAATAAATACAAGATATATCCTACAAACTAGTGCTGGAAGTCAGAGTTGTAATTTCTTTTAAAATAAATTTCATTCAAAATCCTCAAATCCTCAGATAACTCTTACCATTTCACATTGATAACCTTACTCGACATTTAAGGTATGACACAAACCAGTGAACAGATCCATGAAGACATATTTTAGGTAGTTTGGGTGTCTGCCAGATACTTTTTTCTCCTTGTAAAGGTGCTGTAGGATCACCTGCTGCTCTTGATCCACACCGATCCAGCCTTGTGCCTTTCGTATCCGGTGATTGTGCTCCTGATGCTCCAGGTCTGTCAGCTGGCAGACTGAGCCAGACTCAGCCAGAGACTTCAGCTGGACGGTGTCACCTTACACTGAACACAAAGCTGTTTGAACAGCATCTCTTGCAGTAGGGTGCCTTGCCCATCACAGTAGTGCCTTTGAGCCACTGCGGCACCCGGTACAGCAATAAAAGGCCAAAGGAGGGACTGGAACCTCCAGCACACCACAGCCCTGTGTAACAGGTGCTATGGCTTCCCGTCTCATAGGAAGTGCCCACCCTGTGACCTGTCATTTCTGCTGTCTGGACAACTGTCTCTTTGCTTCCTGATGCAAAACAAAACATTTTTTTTCTCTTCCTTTTGTTTCACTACTTCTCTTCCACAGGGGCTCTCTGAACTTGTGTGCCCAGCTGGAATTAATACACTCAGCGTCTCGGCGGAGAAGGCTGGGAGGTGGAGGAGGCCTGAGGGGGCTGGGTGAGTATTTGCTGTTGATGTACACATAAATCAGAAGCAGTGTGTCATGCCGTTGTATCTCTGAGGCAGGATCAAGGACAAAGGAACTTCAATTTGTGACGCTCTGCTCCTAGCTTTGATGTGTCTGGTCTCCAGACTTGTATGAACAGCCCTTGGCATAAGTAATAGCAAACGCCAAGGAGAGAAAGGTCCATCTTTCTGCAGCTCCACATAAGCCAGGGTGGACGCATTGTAGGCTGGCTGCAAAGATTTATGTATATCTATCTACCTGAGCTTCAGATCTGGCACCTCTTTTCAGAGGAGGCTGAGCCAAAGGCAAGGTGCACAGGGAGGGAGAAAGGGAAGGCAACTGCAGAAGTAGTAAGCACTTCTTTCAAGTTAGTTTTTTTATGCCACTCTGTTATATAAGCAGCCTGGCACTGGCTGATACATGACCCAGCAGAATATCGCCCTGGTCAAGCACTCTACTTGTGCATCTGCATCACAGGCGAGCATCTGGCTTCTGGATTTTCCCTTTCCAGTACAAGGTAGATGTCAAGAGAAATGGGGAAGGAGGCATGCCAGGGTCTCCTGCAGACAGTCTTTCTGAGAAAGTTGACTTTCTTGTTCACACACAGAGGTATACCTTAAAGGCGAGTGGGTTTTATAGAGCTTTTTTACTGCCAATTCTCTGTGACTATAAACCTGGAGAGCTTCCTGCCATAAGCCTTTGCTTTTAGCCTTACATCCCCAGCATGCTGATGTCTGTGAGATTTATACGCTAAAGGGAAGAGGGCTAGCTGAGCACTACGCATGCAAGTGTCTACGTTGGTTAAGTGTTACCTCGGTCTTGTTTGGATCACTGCACCTTGATTTCTCAGCACAGTTTGAGTGACAGGTCACTCAGCACACCAGTCTCAAAGGTTTTTATTGATGCTCTAGAGTTGTCTCCCCTGACTTACATAGTCTCCCAGTAGGCTTTGTCCCCTGCAATGGCTCATTGGCTAGGAACCACTTCGTTTAGTCTGCAATACAGTCACAGCCAGATAGTCCCCAGTCTTGACATTACTCTGCAGTATGTGGTTCTTCTTGTGCTCTGATCGTTACTAAATAAAAAAACTGTTGCCACTAGCATTTACAAATGATGGGTACAAAACGGGTGATGGGCTTGCTCAGAACCAAGAACAGAACTTTTGAGTTTGAAGCTCAGCTAAGCTGCTCTGCTTATGTTGCTTAAGGCCTGAATGATGACACAGGCTTTACGACATGAATTGAGAGAGGAAAGAAACCTGCTCAAAGAGGGAGATTGTGCAAGAAGTAACAAATTTGTGTTACATAAAGAGAAGGTGGTGAGGTCCAAAGTCTCAAAACTGATCAAAGAAGATAAGAGCTTTATGATAATTTAATTGCAGAAATAAAAAGGTCGAGAAGGTTTTCTGAGGTAAAGACAAGAAGCCTAAATTCGATTCAGTAAGTCTCTGTACTGATTTGCATTCCTAAAAATAACCATCGTTTCAGAACATAGATTTGGCCTGCTGGGTGAAGTTATTAGTCAATCCTATCTGTTATTCAGCCTGGGTAGTAACAAGTAGCACGTGGTGATGAAATGGAATTACAGACAAAATGTGCTGTCCTTACCCAATTAGGCATCGCTGCACATGGAGTGAAGCATTTCTTTCCAGCTCTCACTGCTGATGACTTTATGCTTTCAAGTATTAGGCTGAATTAGCCTTATCTCCTGCAAAGCTATATATAGTGGTTCGCTGATGTAAAACCTGGCAATAAAGGGTTTTTTTGTACACATTAACCTTAGGCTGCTTGTGGTGCTTGTATGATATTCTAAAAATACAATGGAAGGCCTTGCTATCCATGTGAAAGCAACAGACCCTTGGAAACTCTTGGAAAAAGGTGTACAGTTTGCTTCCAGGTGAGTTATGGTGTCATGATTGCAGCAAGTCACCTGAGAGCAAAGCTAAGCAGATAGAGCTGGCAGGAGATTTATTGATCAGTTGAGAAGAATGAGTATGTACCAGACCTCATACACATCTGTACTGACAGATCCCAACATCTCCATTGTGTGTGGTAAAGAGAGTCATTGCCCAGGGTCATGGATCAGAGCAAACTGAGCAATACCAGCTATGAAGCAGCAAAAAGTAGCCAGCAGTTCCCTTTTCTTTCTTGTGCTGAACAGATTTCTGCCAAAGCAGAAAGGCTGGACTCAGGCTCTCCTGATCCTGGATTTGTTCTAAGGGAACACCAATGACAAACTGTTCTTCAATATTTTTTTCCTGACAGCACAAACAGCCTGGAAATGTTGTGAAAAAGCAGCCTGCAGGTAGAAATGGATGGCATTAACTAAGAGGAAACACCACCTTAGGTTGTTCCTTGGACCCAATGCATCTTTTTAAGATTGCAAAAGCTTTTAATGCCCAAGCAGTATAAACAACCTCAGCAGTAGATGCCAGCTGACCATGTTCCCAAGCGGCAGCTAGGTAGGGCAATTCATGCAGCATCCCAGCTGCTGTGTCTTCAGAAGTGTGCATCTCCAAAACAAATGGAACATACAGGAAAGAGGTCAGTAATCAAACAAAAAAACTCTCCACTTCTTTGCTTTTTAATTTATCACTGAAAATGCTGAATGAGGAAGCCGTAAGAAACTTTAATGTCGTCAGTAAGACTTTGGGTGGGGAAGAAAAGCAGTATACAATCAAGAAATCTGTATCTATTGTGTTCATTTAGCAAGTGGTTTTTAGCATTTGTTTTCCAATTCTATTAAGGACTTGGGCCATGCCTGTCTGTTTCTAATGTCAGCGCTGCAAACCTTCCTGGTCTGGAAGTGCCTTGAAGTCACTTCCAACTTGCAGACTAAGAACAGTGACAAAAGTACATCAATTTTCTGAGCAAGTCACTTTCCCTGGCAGCCCTCTAGCCTGGTCCAGAAGCTATCTGTATTTATTACTGTCTGACTGAAGAGCTGTACTGCTCCCAAAGGAGCTTTTTGCATTTTTGCAACAGAGCTGTCACTCCCTCAGTATCTGTAGGTCCAAAGTGAGGAGCTAATATCTCCTGGCAATGGTTTCAGGAGGCCTCCATGATCATGATTTTCGAGAAGAAGAAGAAGGGTTTGCTACCATGGTTAACTGGAGATTCCCCTTCCTGAAGCTCCTTCCAAGCATGTTTTTTTTTGTTGTTGTTGTTTTTTTTAACTCTTGTTTGCTTTAGTATCATCTTGTCATCAGGGCTGAAGGTGATCATTGTCAGCTAAAGGTATCAATGCGGCTTGATGCCTAAACACATAGATAGGCACTGACTGGGAGTCTCCAAAGCGCATCACCCTGCAGCTCACAAACCAGTGGGAGTTAGGCACTGCCAGGTGTGAAAGTTTAGACATTTAACTTCTGCTAACCTCTATTCTGGGGCACTTAAATGCAATCCCATAAGCCTCAAAGGCTCCAGCTTGCTACCATCTGTAGGAGTGAACAGCAAAGTCCCCCTGGCACTGAGACGCTCAGAAATGGCTCTGTAGTGATGCAGCTGAGAAGGGAAGCGATTTGTTTGTTCCCTTCCCTTGGCCTTCACACAGCTCAGGTTCAGGGATGTCTCATGACCAGACCACTATAAATGAGTAGCCATCGTGCTAAGTGTGGTGACATTTTGAATTTTTCACAGTTTTTCTCCCTTGCCATTTTTTCCAATCCACACAAGTATTTCTCTGCTTCCAAAAGCACCCAAATGCATCTAAAAATCTGTCCCTGGCTGCAAGTGAATGATTTATCTTTCTTTTAATTTGCACATTTTCACTTAAATGAAAATCCTAATTTCAGCTACAGCTTTGTAGTGGATTATAGGATAACTTAGGAATTTTAAGCAACAGTATGTGTGACCAGTAGTTATGGTCCACCTTGGCAGCTCTTTCAGACACAGGAGCTTTCACTGTTGTATGTTGTTGGACTTTTATGGATATCTCAGGGTGTACCCAAATACCGGTGGGTACATCCAGAGCTGCCTCAAGCCCTGCTAGATCCCTAACAACTGACCCATCATGGCCAAAGGCACTCTTCTGGCTGCTCGGGCATGCATTAGTAATTGCCCACCACAAACTGGTCTGTAACATGGGAAAACAGTTATGGATTTATTCTTTTCTCTCTTGTTAAACTGTGCCAAATATTTGCAGTTCAGGCCTGTAAGTGAACTGGGGATTTTATGCAGGGATACTTTGAATTTCTCTGTGCCATGCATTTGTAATGATTTATTTTTTATTCATCCAGGACATCCCACTGCCAACATGTCAGCTGTTAATAACATCATTGTTTCTCCATGAGCCATATGGCATACTCCAGGAGCCACAGGAGACATGTCTGCACTGATTACTGTGCTCCTGTGTCACAAGTTGCCTTCCCTGCCTCCACAGAAACAGCACAACATCCGGGAGAAAGTCGTTTAAACATAGCCATAGGCCAAATTCACTCTCAAAGTAACCACTAAACTAAAAAGTTAGTCCAGGCATACATTTGACTTTATTTGTCAGCAGTTCTTTCAAAACCCCTCTCTCCTTCTGTCTGGTGGAGGCTGGTGGCAACATGCCATCAGCAGCTGACTAGCATGACACTTGGTCCAGAAACGGGGTAAGTGAGGTTATCAGGAGATAGCTCAGCATCATTGTCAACATTCAGTCACCATCTTCCCTGGCTTGGTTGTCATGGAGTTGTGGCATATGCCACACAAAATAACAATGTTATTTTAGGAGAGCTATGCAATGAACTTCTGTCCTTGGTCCACCGGGCTCTCCACATACTGACTACCGGGATGCTAACTAACTGGAGTTTGCAGGGTTGCCATTGATGGAAAACTTGAAAGTTCATGTTTAACCAAACAATATGATGCACCTCTATGGCACAGGCACAAGACATAGTTATGCATGACCAACATTAGCTGAATGCTCTTCGGCTGTATCTGTGAAAAATTAGCATTTCCCCCTGATGTGCTTGACTGGCTTGGCATCATTACTCTGGTGAGAGGGACAGAATTACAAAAGCCATTTTTTTTTTCTTTCTTTTCATGTTCCATAACCAACAATGTTGTATGCTCTTAGCCAGCAGCACAATTTCTAAAATTGGAATTTCCATTGCTTGGAAGACAGAATAAATGTTTTATTTTTGGAAAGGCTCTATCTGTTTCTCTCTCTGCTGTCTTTCTCCCATACCTCTCCAAAACATATGTTTTCAATCTTTTTCATTTATATGTAAGAAATCACTGTTGGCAGGCATTTTTTTCTTTGCAGTTTATCTCCTACTGACCTCCTAAAAAAAAAAAAAAAAGAGAGAGAGATGAGAAAGAGAAGCCAGAGATGATTTACTGGTATGATAGAAGAGAGACAAGAAAAAGCAAAAGAACAAATAAATTTCTCAGTTCAAACATGAGCCTGCCAAACTGCAAATCAAAGATTTGTTGAAATCCGGAAATGTTCAGATCATTTTTCCTTTTCCTTTTCTGTGCTTCGAGGTGCCGTCTGGAAGCCACAATGCCAAGTCATTGTGAGAAAAGTGGTTGTTCCCAGTATGTCCAGTTGGCACCAGAAGCACCAGTTCTAGGAAGTCTCCCAGGGAAGCTGCTTTTTATACCTCTGTTCTAATTTTAGAGACAAGAGGTCTGGATAACATGAGCTTGCATCCACCTTGCAAGAGGCATCTGCAAACTGAACCTGACTGGAGCCTTTCAAGGGTCATATGTGTCTCCCAGAAGTTCTGAATTTCAAATTAAGGTCTTTAAAAGCATAGCTCACTCCTGATTTCACTATTTAAGGTGGCTGTGACAGAATCAAGCTCCAAGTTGCCAACTACAGGAACGACATTTTTAGAAATTAATAGTGCCTGTGAGCATGAACAAAAAAGAAGGACAAGGATATCTCAGTTTCTGAGACTCAGTTTAGGAGCCAAGAAACACATTATTCACTGATCTGATTGGTCCAAATGGTACTTACTAACTGCAACCAACAAAAAGGGCCGCATTTTATGAATCAGTATCAACATCTATGATTGCTAAGGACTTTGTTAGCTTGGTCCCTCGATGTAAGCTCCCCCATAGCCGGAGATCTTTGTCATGAGCCTGGCTGGCCTCCCAGCACCACCTACTTCCATCTGAACTGGATGCCATGAGATCCCACCCAGAGGAGTCAAGCCTCCCCAGAACAATGAGTAATTCTTGGGAGACGCCACTGGAAGGCTGCTGCCATGGCACGGGAAGACCGATAACATCTCCCGAGCCACAGCGGCCCTTTGTGTCGGCAGACACAAGTGGGATGTTCCTTCGTAAGCTTTCCAGAGCTGGAGGAAGTGGGCCTTGAAACACAATGCTCATTGAAATCGGCTTTCATCTGGAGGATCTCTCCGCGTAAGCACCGCTCAGTGATGTGCTTTCCATCTGCTGCCGAGGCCTCCTGATGCATTTCCTCTGTTTGTTCCAGAGGGATGGATGGCAGCACCTAAAAGCAGGCACACGTTGTACTGGCTGGTGGGCATTATTCTCGACTGCGGAAAACAGTTGTCCTGAGCAATAACAGTATCCTCAGGAGCCGCTGGTGGAAGTGGATGACATGTCGAATTACCGCCTCCTTCTCCTTCCCTCTCCATAGGAATAGCATGCTCATTATAGAAGGGTTTAAAAGCACTTCCCATGTAGCCATGGTGATGTTCTACGCTCTGTTGTTCAGAGTTTCTCTCAGCAAGGAAAGGCCAGGTAAACTTATGATGCTAAACGGTTTAAGCTCTGGAGAGCAATACTGTAAATGGAGGCAAACTACAATTGCTGGGAGACTGCTGAGTGTTACACACCGTTGTCTCACTGTGCTTTACAGAAATTGGGTTAGACAACACACAGAGTTGAGAAGGACATTGTCACTAAGAGAGATCACTTCAGGCATGAACTCAGACACTGAGCAACTCAGCCAGCAGTGCTTTTCATATCATATAGCTACAGCCTGGTCCTCTTCTTCAGGCTGGGGCTTTGCAGGGCTTCTGGTTGTCCATGGAATCTTGTTGTTAACCACAAGGGAAATCTAAGACAAGGCTGGCTGCAAGTACAAATGAGTACTGTATGAGTCTGCCAAGTGGGCAAGTGTGTAATTGAATATGGGTGTACAAGGACAAAATGTAGCCGTATCTAAAGAGTAAATGTTCTCATCAAACCCTGTGGAATAAATCCCCCTTTCTGCTATAGGGTACTGTGGAAAGAGACAGATAAGTGCTCTACTTATTTGGCATCTCCCTACCAGAAGTATTTCAGGAAGGCTCAAATGGCAGTGAGATGAGATAGGTAAGAAGGAACTGGAAGTAACTTGTCTTTCACAAACTAATTACTGAGCATAAGCCTCGAGCCCAGCTCATGGATCACAAGCAGGTTTTGTCAGCTGGGGTCAGCTCCACTACTTAATCACCTCGAGAGGTTTATAGAGGGAGGAAAATACCAGACCAAAAATTCATTGAGTGTATACGGGGATGGGTGGTGTGTTGTGTGGGAGGAGGAAATTATTACAAAAAAATAGCATCATCCTCTCACAGTCCACTTTGGTAACACAATGTATTTTTAAATTTTCATATCTAGAAATTTTGCTGGTGGATCACCTCTGTGCCACCTATTCAGGCACTCTAAAAAAAGATCTTTGCTTCCATCTGCCTCCCATGACTAAGTGCCATTCTGTCTGAAAGGGAGAAGAATGTCTTTTTTTTACTCGTGGTCACTTGTCTGTCTGGATCCAGACATCATGAGGCTTCTTCGGTGGACTCAGAGCTGGGGCAAGGGACACAACAGGCAGGGCAGACAGGCAGAAGGGCAGGCTGCCTGCCTTACAGTACTGCTGGAGAAGAGCCACTGGAATCAGAGCTTAGAGCAAACACATACTGAAAGGAAAATCACACCAAAGAATATAACAAGAAAAAAGATGGAGAAAAGGGGAGAATTAATCATTTTATAAAGATCTGCAATTTTTGGTTTTCCTTATTGAGACAGGTCAGGGTGTGCTAAACAAAGGGTAGCAACATACACATTAGAGAAATCAGGACACTCATTTTATTAAAATGTTAATTTACTGTAGCAAGGGGAAAGCAACTCAGACCTGTGACCAAAGGAAACTTCTGGTCAAATGCTAGGAAAAAAACATGGCCTGTAAGAATATTGATAGTAATACTGAGGATTACAATGGTGCCCAAAGACTTCAGTCAAGTTATCATAGAATCATAGAATCATAGAATGGTTTGGGTTGGAAAGGACCTTAAAGATCATCAACTTCCAACCCCCTGCCATGGGCAGGGACACCCTCCACTTGACTAGGTTTCTCAAAGCCTCATCCAGCCTGGCCTTGAACACCTCCAGGGATGGGGCATCTACAACTTCCCTGGGCAACCTGTTGCCAGTGCCTCACCACTCTCACAGTGAAAAATGGCCTTTGCTTTGTGTAATGCTGCATAAGCGTATAGTACCCCATCAAGAACATTGTTTAAAAAAACTGCTCTAAGAACAGCTTTAAAACTTCAGCATAATAGTCATCTCTAGGTTCAGGGTGAATTGATAGACCTGAACTGAGACAGGATTAATTTTCCTCTTCATCTGAGTTGACTGAAGAGGGATCTTGGTTTAGGCTGAGGCTAGTCCCATAACTCTTAGACAACTAAAGATAGGCGAAATAAATTCCAGCCTCAGCATCCTTCACGTACTAGAAATGGCATTAGTGTTGTGGTGAACAGAATACAATAGAAAACAAACCTTTAATTTGCCAAGCTTCTGAGATTAAGACATCATTTTAGAAGTTAGGTGCTGCTGAAATATATTGTTCCCACACTGCAGGACCCAAGGGAGTTGACTGGTAAAGAATACCATATGGTAAAGAGTGTCTTAGCATGACTGTCTCTTTTCAAAGTAATACGTGTCATTAATATAAGCACTGTTTAGAAAGCAGCCATGTCTCTTTCAAGCATATCTAACCCTTTCCTGGGGCTTCTCCGATTCTCTGTGTTGAAAGAAAGCTCTCTGTATTGGAAGGCTGAAGATCTCAGAAATACTTAATGTAATAATTCTTTTGATTCCTGAGCTCTGTACTGAGACTCACTGTATTTTTCATTATTCTCAATGCACCTCTGAAGACACATCTGCCCAAATCCCAAATCCATTCTTCTAGAAGAAGTGAGTGCCTGAAAGATTTATAGTGGCACTTAAGAGTGTACCTGACACAGGAGGAGAGTCAGCAGAGTAAGGTGGGATGTCCTGGCAGTGATTATAAGGGAGATGATGGTGGAATATAACCTCTTCAGTCAGTGAGTGCATTGTTATTTATACAGTTCCAGCTTTAGCCATCCTCCCACAAGTGTGCCAGGACTCAACAGCTGCTTCTACTTGCTTTCACTTAATGTGATATTTTAAAGCATGGTGAAAATTAAATCATAGAATCATCATGAATGAGATGAGTTTATTAACCAAAAGTCTGAAGTGTGAAAGTAAAAGAGTAAACATGATATCACCACCTCTGGTACCACTGGTATTCTTTGTTTCCACAGAGAACTGCCTACATCTTTAGACAAACAGTACCTTAAGAAAAGTCCGATTGGGCAGGGAGTATCACCCCTTGGTCTTTTTCCTTTCCTTTCCTTTCCTTTCCTTTCCTTTCCTTTCCTTTCCTTTCCTTTCCTTTCCTTTCCTTTCCTTTCCTTCTTTTGCTGATATCAGTTTCAATAATTTCATGTAAAATTCAGTGACTAAGGACCACATTTCATTGACATGGAGCTCAATGGCTTACCACCATGCTGCATCTTTTGTAATTGGCCACAGGATTTGAGACAGTCAGGCAGCAGGAGATTTGTAAAGCACCATGGTGGGACAGAGTAGTCACAGCGTCTCTCAGTTACCCTGGCTTGGGCAGGCGGTGATTAAGCAGTGTAATACCAAATGTGGATGTCACTAGATAAAGTATGTCAGCATGACTAAAGTATAAATATTATACACTTAAAGCAGCTTAATTACCTCCACAAACATGCATCTGACATTAAAATCTGAAAAACCTTAGCTTTGCTGTTGGTTAAGCCTGGAGGTGCTTAAACTCTTCATGATACTTTCATTCCTCTTTGGAGTGTGAGCTCCACCCAGACTGTGTCGTGGAGCACAGCAGCACTGGGCTGAGCTCCCAGGAAGAGGTAGAGACTGAGGCAGCTTTCGGAGCCAGGCTTGCTCTCCTGTGCAGCATTTCCAGCTGGTTAACTTAACCCTGTGGCTTTGCTGTCCCTGTGCCTTTTCCTCCTTGGTTGCTGCACTGGAAGAAAGTGAGGGAAGGAACTTTAACCAGCATTTCAGTGTCCTCCCCCTTTCTGTCCTTCCACCTTCCCCTCTGCTCAGTGCTCCCCGTATCTTTGGAAAGACCTGATTCAACAAGGATTGTGAACACCTCCCCACTGACCTCCTCCCAGCTGGCTGCAGGGTTGGTGGTTGTCTTTCTGCCCCCGTGCATTCAGTGTATAATGGTTTAACGAAACAGACGATGTGGAATTAAACCTGCAATTTTTGTTACTCTCCAGGAAGCTGGTTTTGTGCTTGTATCAGGTTTCCCGCAGCCCTATCCCTGAGTCAGTAAAGGCTGAAGCTTTCGACACAGGATGCTTTTGTTAAGGAGCTCATTCTCAAATTTAAACGTGTTCCATTTAGTGTTAATTTAGCATCTAACTCATGGATAAAACCTGACTGTTACAAAAAAGGCTGGAGGGGGAATCGACATTAAAAGCACTAAAAATAAAAATTCCTTCTTAAACTGAGATACTTTGGAACAACCCCACAGAGTGTCAATGAGAAACAGAAAGCCAGATCCCAATTTCCCTGCTGAATAGCCGTGAATTTCCCCTCAAAACTGCGGTCTAGACTGACTGTGTGCCCTTGAGTCCCATGTCCCTTGGGAGCTGCAGCACAAGAACAGAACGGCCCCTCCGGGTCCCTGCCTGCCCCCTCCCCGCCACCCATGACGCATGCACCCGGGTGTAGCAGGCGAGGGGATGAAATGGTGAGAGCCTGGAGAGGTCTCAAGAGCTTTGCATTAGGTACAAAAAAAAGGACAGAAAAAAAATCGAGGCAGGGGTTTGGAGTCTCTAATCAGCAGTGATTGCTTCCTGTGCAGAAGTCAGCTGCTTCCATACAATGGCCAAGCTGTGCAGTCTCGAGGCGCCATCCCAAGGTCATCACTTTTCTATTGTTGTTCTCCACCCCCATGGAAAATTCCTGTGCTTTTTTATGTACGTAAGGGTGGTGGGGTTTTTTTAAACTCGGAAAACTCAGGCCTGCCTCCTGTGGTTGTGGAAGGAAGGGTTCAGCATTAGGTACTGACCTGAACTTGGCTTTTCAGGGCTTTTCCTTCGGTCTGCCTCTTATCTCAGCAACTTTTTAAGGCTTTTAAGCAAAATGCTTATCTGCACTGTGTTATGTGGAGGATGTAAGCCAAATTCAGATCTAACATTTTTTCCTACTTACTTTTCTAGGAATTCATGTGTCATTGCCCTCTGAGACAGTGAGAAATGAGGCCATGTCGGTTCCTAGATATTGTTCCCTTATAAAATATTTATTTGCTTACACACATACAAGCCCTGCTCTTTTAAACTTACCTAGTGGAAACTCTGTGAAGGGAAGTGTTTTATTCTAAGAAGCTTTTGAGCTATCGTTAAACTGGTTTATTTTGAGACATCCTAAGCAAAATTCTAAAACCTTCAGAATTCAGAAGTCTTGTAGAAAAAATATTCAGTCTGGGCAGCTTCTCCAGTTTCTCTGAATTCTTCCAAATCCCTTTCTCTGGCCTCAAGCTGATCCTGTGTGACACTAAGCAACTTCTTGAAAACTACTGCTTGTGATCTGTTGCTGCTGGACAAGGAGATTTATCTCTTTGCAGGTTTGATGTCACCTGTAGTCCAGTCCACATCTTCAGAAGCTTTGACTAATTCACTGTGAATTTTCCTGGGCAGATGGCATTTACTGAGCACAACTGGAAGAAAATTGTGGAATTCGGGAAGGGCCTATTTGCCAGCACCCCATGCTGCTCAGGAATGCAAGATGGGAACAGCTTATTACCATACCAACACTAGGATCTCTGCATGAGATATTGGCCTCTCAGGATGCTCAGCGGTGATTGTGGCCTCACAACATCGCCTGTGGTGTCACTTACTACTAGAGAAACAGTTGTGCTTCTCAGCCTGTGGCTTACACAATATTTAGGACAACTCAGTGCTTTAATGTGCAACCATTGAAGAAGGCCAAGTCAGATGAAAACTGTGCATTTAGTTATGAAAAGTGTTTTTTCCTAATTGATCCCTTTTTTATTTTTTTTCCCCCACAAACAAACACATTTTGTTGGTCCCTACTGTTGCTGAAGCAAGCCAGCCTGAGCCACAGCAGTGACATCCCCTCTAGTATCTGGTTTGGGGTATGGGGGCACTTGCTTGGATCTACAAACTCCTTTGAACCTGTAAGCTACCGCTTACAGGTTTAATTTCTCTCTGGGGGATTTTTTTTGCAGTTTGTGCTTCTTAAGTTCCCTCAGGGGCACAGAAATCTGCTACTCGGCTGCCAGCTAAGTTCATGAATATCCGTGCCTCTTGGAGCCCTCCTCAAGAAGGTACGGCTAGACAGGCTTCACAGTTCTGCTGGGAACAATCACTGTTAAAACCCTTTTGTTTCAAGGTTTCTTCCCAGTTCTATGGGCTCTGGTTATTTATTTTCCAGTGCATTATTCCACTGTAATAGTTTCTTTGGGGCTATTTCTAGCTGCTGGATAGATTATCTTTCTACCATTAGACAAGACACCACAAAAACCCTCTCTGATGACTGTGCCACATCACTTTCACGAAAATCCTGAGTGAGTTACAGTTAAATCTGAAACCTGTGTAGTATATGTAGGACACAAAGTAAATTAGATGCCTTTTAGTCTCTCTGAATGGTTTTTTGTACTATTTGGGATTATTTAAAAAAATAAACCAAAATGTTTTTGTTGTAAATCATTGCTTTCTCATATTAGCACAGTTTCAAAGTAACAGGTAGAACTTAAGCACAAAAGTCTGTAGAGATTCACGTATGACATCTGTATGCTGCCCTTTACCCTTTCCTTGATGACTGTTACTACTGTATTGTGTCAAGTGCTAATAGGATTTTACTATTCTGTTGAAATGCTGGCATTTTGTTCTACTACATACAGCTTTTAATTAAAGGCCCCCTTTCAGATTTATCCCAAAAATTCAACTGCAAAAGCCTTCTGCTTCTCAGCATTGATTTTTCATGTCTAATACTTACTGCCATAGAAAGATATCCTGGCACTTTCTACTAAGTCTGGTATTCTTCATCACTACTGAGTATCTGCACTGGTACAGTTTACTTGTTGCTGTTTTCCAGAAACAGTTAAGCCCTCAGTTATCCACAATAGGGCTTAATACAGATTTCTCTACAGCCCCTACAGTAATGGCACAGAGCAGAATAGTTCTTAATAACGCAGTCCTAAGGTTTCAGATAACAATGTCACAGCACTGTTCCTGGAATTGATTCTTAAGGAAAAAAGTGAATGTACATATTTAAATATTTTAGTACAAAAGCATAGTAATGTTTTAGAATTGTGAAAGAAAATGAGCAATACTACAAGAAATGCTACTGTAAATTCTTTGTTTCATTTCACACATAAATAAAATTTAAAATAAAAAGAAAATACTGCTCCTAATTTACACAATGCCACTCTAATCAGGCTCTTAGACTGGCCACTTTGCTGTATCACCCAAGTGTCACTCAGCAGACAGCCACACAGACTGAGCTGCACCTTTCTTAATGTCCTTTCCATCCCTCTCTCCCTGTCCTCTCCCTGGCAGAAAAATGTATGCGATTTATTGTTTAAAAACAGACAAGGAAAAACCAACTAGAGCAGAACAACCTTTGCTTCTCAGGACAATTGCAAATTAATTTCCAAGAAATAGAGTCAGTGTCACCTCCACCCTTTATTGCAATGTCTTGAATATTGTTTTCTTTTAATATTATTTATTTATGTTCATTTTTTTTCAGGGCAATGGGTCATTTAAAACTAATAATGTGTAATAGTGCAGCCCCCAGATGTTATTATCATGCAGGAGCTTTGCACTGTTCACTGAAACCTATAAAGTACTCAAGGAAAGTGGATGAAAAGTCAATAATTTGTGATTAAGTAGAAGACTAACTTGGGGTTTTATTTTATTTAAAGATGAGGTTTGCCCTCATATATTACTATATGCTATAATAATGTTCCTGAAAAGGATGGACAGATTGACTTCCTCACCTTTACTGTGAGATATTTCCCAGATGGGTTAATAGCTAATATTCTAACTTTTTTGTGTGTTTGTCTTCTCTTCCTAGATCTCATTTATACCTTTGAAGAAGATGATTCTTTCCTGCTACGACTCAATACCTAGTTTATTAAACTCTTGCCAGTTGCTTAGATCATCTGTACCCTCAAAATTGCTGTTGCAGAGGTGAAGCCCCTGGGAATAATGACTATGACAAGACTTTTCAAAATCACTCAAGTAGTTCATTCTATCCCTGAAGAGATGGGGTAATAAGAATACTCTGAGTTGTAATAAAAATGTAAGAAGATTTTTAGAAGGGCATGAATCAGTCTTAAACTGCAGTATGTTTTGAATTATCAAAGGCAATAAGGAGAGGGAGAAGGGGAGCAGAAATGAGATAACTCACGTGAAGCAATAACAGAGGAAATATAAACCATATGTAAGCTAGACTATGAAAGTACACCAACATACACACCTCCCAGGAGTGCCTGGCAGAGAACCTCCACACAGGTTACCCACACCTAGTAGATATAGGCACAGCATGGTATGTTATGTTTTCCACCCCTGTGGTACCCAGCAGCTCTGTCAGAGGCAGGAGCTCTGCAGCGAGCAGGGGCTTTCC
Source organism: Pterocles gutturalis (assembly GCF_000699245.1). Taxonomy (NCBI): domain Eukaryota; kingdom Metazoa; phylum Chordata; class Aves; order Pterocliformes; family Pteroclidae; genus Pterocles; species Pterocles gutturalis. Next base: position 25,350 of record NW_010098954.1, on the reverse strand, counting down.
CACGCAGCATCCACCACCATGCAGGAGCTGCAGCCAGATGTTGCCCCCCTGTTGCAATGTCGGGGTCAGACCTCACCTTGCGGCAGGAAGCTGCGCAGAAGTTTGTGTAAACACACTGTTCCTGTGGAGCAGCTGGCACCAGGTAATGGCATATAAAAACTTCATATGCATTTTACTGTTTAGCAGGTTCTCAATGCTGTTAACTAAAGGCCATTATTTTCTAGTTTGTGGCAGCTGGGTATTCTTAAAGAGAGGAAAACAGAGCTAAGCTTACTGCTGACATGAGCTTGGGCAGCAATTTCTATGTTCCTGCTCTATTCGTCTGACATTCAAAGAGTAACTATGGTACAAAGGAATACTCTGGGTGCTACTTCTTACCCTCTGCTTTCTAGGAACGCCCCCACATGCAAGAGTTCCTGTTGCCACTTTACACAAATTATGTTTTTTCTTCCTTGGCCTATACAAAAGAAGGTTCTTTTTTTCATTACTTAAAGAACACTAATGAAATGCACTGATCAAAGTGATTCATTCATCAGTAGAATAATTTTTGTATGTGAGAACCATTGCACACAGAAAGAGACTGTGAATAGACTTAGTGTTTACAGAGTACCGAAGGATAAGGTTGCTCCTTGTCACCAAAACAGCACTGAACCCTCATGATACACTGACATGTGCACGGCAGCCGATGACACATCACTGCTGCCTACATTAGCACAGCAAAGATGCTTTGTTCTCTGATGTCATGAGTTTCAAATCCCAGCTGGGGATTTACTGACTAAGCCACAGTGAGCTGCTGAGTTCCCTCCCTAAAGGAGAAGAGGAATAAAATAGAAAGGCTTTCTCCTTTCCTTTTAATTTCAGAAGTACTCCTAAGCACTGGGAGTTATTTCCTTGTTGGTGCCAAAATATTACTACAGTTCTTGCTGACAAGAGCTACATTCACCCATCATTGGAGAAAAGTCTCATTGGCCACACCAGCACAAGGCATAATAGTGATTCCCCTGAATTCAGATATATAAATCACAGATTAAATCCTCATTCAAATAAAATTAGAAACTGCAACTCCATCCTACAATGAACCATAACTGATGATTTCTCAGCATTTGTGTATAGCAGGCCACTTGTTCCCCTGCACAAATGTAGGCTGAGGAATTCCAGTTTTACTGTCAGGTAGCCACTTCTTAAATTCTTCTCTTGTGTTTCTGCAAGCTCTTGTCTTTTAGTCATGGCACAACATGTATTACCTCTTGAAGTTGTTAGACTGTACAAGCCTTGTACAGACACATAGAAAGTTATTCTTTCTGCCTTTTTCACGGTGAGACAGGGATAGCGCAGGTGTACCACCAGAGCCAAGGCTAGTGAACCTCTGCAAGAGGTTTTTCATGCTGAGAACTAAAAAAGAAGTGGACGGTGGCCTAGACTCTGGCTGTTACTGTTGGTTGTAACCTTTTTGGGTGATGATCCAAAGCACTACAAAATAGTTGGAGAATCAGTCTCAGAGAACTCCCAGAAAGCAGGTGTTACTACTTCATTGTTAAAGATGCAGAAAGTCACAGAAAATTTGTGAGTTGTTCATGGTCACACAATAAGGAGTCAGGAATAGGAAAAGAGGTCTAACCAGTGACTTAAATTCTTCATCGTTTATTCCTAGATTAATAGTCATCCATTACACGCTCTTGGGCACTCCCTGTATACCAATTCATCCCAGAGAAGTGCTTTTAAGCTTCATTCGTATATGGCCAACACATAGAGAGACTTGGGTGGAACAGACAACTAGCAATTTCTCATTGCTGTTACCAAGAATGGTAGGCTGAAGTCAGGTGGCATCTGAGCCAGGCGGGGTTTGTAGAAGCCTGGTGTCCCAGGGGGTGGCAGGAGAGCAGGTGCCAGCCTGGCTTTTCCTCCAGCAGCAGCAATCCACTGCCAGAGTCACCTCACTAAAACAGTGTAAAGAAGGGAAAAGTGGATGCTGGGGGAAGAAGACAGACTTGAAGTGATCCCAGAGCGTGAGAGCATTCAACATCGTATGACTTCTGTGTGTTGTCACATCTCTCACCCCAGAGTGAGGGCCAGGGGGGAGTCACAAGTGTAATCTCCATCCTGGACCCCAGGAATTAGCAGGTCTGAAAAAACCCTAAAGCTAAGGGAGGATATGAACAAGACCAGGCACTGAAATGGAGAGGAATCAGCAGTGAAGGCTGACAAATATGAATGAAGATAAGGACCCAAGGATAGCTTGAGAGAACTAAGAAAAATAATGAGTGAGAATTAAAAAATGGATTATAATTGGTCTCCTGTGCTGCAAAGGCCAGTCAGAGAAAGTGAAAAGTAAGACTGAAAAGTGTTTTCTCACCCCTAAACCTAGAAAAAACAATGAGAAACTATGGCTTCAGGGCATGGGGAGAGGGGAGTCTTTGGCTGTTGCAGAGATGGAAGTTCAAACACACCCAAAATCTGTCAGCTTCCTAACTAACAGTTTTAGAGCTTCGTGCACACCAGGCTAGATGTGCAAGCAGGAGTGTTACAGGAAAAGTAACTCATGGTTGTCTTTAAAATAACACCAACCCTTCCTATCTTACTGGCATTGACAACAGAGACAGGCACACCCAACCAGGCCTCTTTTATGCTTCAAATATTTTACTGGTCTGACTACTTGGATTAGAGATGTGATTTCTTTTTAACTGGGATTACTGTGTCAGTAAAAGCCCTCAGGTAAAGGCCACTGTACAACCATATAAATATGACCATGTTCATGGTCATTCCAACATCTCTTTCAATTTCCATATCAAATTACCCAAAGCAGTATAAAATAACATATTTCTAAACTGTGCCAGTGCAGAGGCTGCTTTGTTATTTTAAGTACACCAGGCAGCAGTTAGATCTTCTGGATTTATCACCTTACCTGGGTGGAAATCTCGTCTTACTTTCCTTGCAGTAGATGAGGGCATGACCTCATCAAATGGACCATTTGATCAATATCCAAAGCTAGGCCTAACCTTGCTTATTAAGTCGATTCAGACTTGAATGTTTCATTTGACTGTCCTCTCCCTCTGGTGCCTGAGGATCATCCCTAGGTTACTCCTCTGGTAAAATAAGTCAAAATTAATGACTCAGTTGCAGTGAATTTAATTAAGTTACACCGTCAATTAATAAAGGTTGACCAGCCTTTATTAACGTCATTGTTCCTTTCTCAAAATAGGCCTTTGTAAGACCTGTTGAGCATTGCACAAATCTTTCACAGCTCCTCGCAGACATGCTCTAGGCTGATCTATTCCCAGTCAGACATCAGTGCCGGGCAAAGCCCGCTCCAGAGATCTTCTTGGCTTGACCAAAACGTTGGCAGCTTAAGGACAGACGCTCAGGCCGTGTGGTACTTGAGAAGGAGGGTACCCTAGACCAAAGGAATCAAGTCCCTCCCTTACTGCCACCTGCCTGGAGCTAGAAAGAATCTGATCATGCTTGAGATGCAGTGGGAGCAGGCATCAGGGGATCTCTTCTGGTTTATTACTTTATGAGCCACTGTGTATGGGCTATGGATCTGGCCTTGTCCTGACTCACCGTAGTTCAGGAGGGGGTCTGAATGGCACTGTCCTGTGTGCAATCCACCTGTGGCATCATGCACAGTGGGAAAAGGCTGTCCTCCCTCCCTCTGCTCTGCACGGTTGTAAGCACATCTCCAGGTGAAGGGAGTATTTGAGTGATCTTCGTTACTAAACTCAGCAGTAAGCTTGTGCTTACACATTGAAATCAGCTTTGTCATTCTGATCTAAAAATAGAAGAGGGAGAATCAGTCCCAACTTGAACTGGATCCTGACAAATGTATTTATGGCCTTCTCTGCTCCATGAATTATCCTGCAAGCTCAGCAGAACCAATGACCCGTTGCATTTACGAACAGCCAACAACCACTCTCTGAACTCCTGCCAGTACTGGCCTTTGGGGTTCTTTCCTCTTCAGATCTTCCACCTGCAATGGAGGCACCGCACTGGGAGCAGGGACTCAGTGACAGCCAACATCTGATCCCATGCACCATGCTGTCCTGCCCTGAGCACATGTGGACGAGGCTTTTGGTAGGGAGCCCCAAGCCAAGCTGAACTCACACTCTGCAGAAGTTGCAGGGGGAGGAGGTTTGGAGGGGAGGGATGGGGGCTGATGCAGAACCAGTCTCTGCCTGGTTCTGAAGATGAACGCTGAGAGGGTCCTTGTTCCATGTGGGCCTCCTACTTTGTCCTAATGTCTTGGCAGGGAAAAAACACCAGTGCCTGAATTAAAAAATGTGTTCACATCTCTTTAATCCATTCCAAACTAAATCCCCATCATTATCTGCAGCCAGCACTACATAAAATTAAAGGGTTATTTTTGTGTTACAAAATCTCTCCGTAATTGTGGAGTGTTTGCACAGTGCAGCATTTCTGTGTGTACGTTTGAAGAAGTGAGGGACCTGCCATTTTCTCCATTTCCTATGATATCACTTACCTTTTCCTTTCTGCCCACAAAGCATTAGCTTCCTCCCCTCTACCATACCACCAGCTCCTTTAAGATTTTTTTTTTTTTCATAAAGAAGCAAAGATGAAACTGCTTGTTAAGTACCCCCACAGACACCAACCAAGGTGTCTGACAGGAAACCATTTTTGTTCTGTCATCTTTCTCATCTGGAAGTCTGGGGTACTTTGAAATAACAAGTAATGATGTGAAACTGAGTTCAGAGCCAGGGGAAAACTTTGCAAAGGTTTGCTGTTTCGCTGTCAAACAGTCACACAACTGTTAACTAAAACTCCTTTATGTCATTATAGACAGAGACAGAGACAGGAGTGACTGAATTTCAGGGTGACAGGAGAGTCCTGCAGGTTCTCTCCCTTACTCATTTAGTTCTTTCTTCTCTAAAGGATGCTGGCAGGAGGATGAGTTCATACTACCAAAAAGAGAAATTGTAGCTGTAGGGGGAAAAAAAACCCAACCAACTACAATATTTAGAAACAGAAAGACTATCACACATAAATGTCAACAGCTAGCTTGGTACTTACACGATCATTAAATGAAACTTGCATTAAAGTCTTTTGCAAAACAGGTGCTAGTGATATTTGGTTTACATTTGCTCAGTATGCTTCATAAACCTGTCCATTAAGCTTATGGTTTCTTTTATCCCACGTATTTGCAAGATATTTTAAATGAAATATTTGAGAATAGCTATAACAGTAGTAAAATACAAAAATAGAAGGGGAAACAGTAAATCAAAGACAAGAGCATGTGATTTTAGATAATAATTTGATAACAGTGATCTAGCTTAACAACTTAAATTACAAAGAAGAAAATACACAAAGATACGCACGTAAATATATTCTGACCTTTACAGATGTCAATGCTGGTTTATTATACTGACTTATATATGCTTCCTTTCCTTTTAGACTTAACAATGAACTACAAAATTGTTGTGAAAACTGCACATCACTGATTTGTTTGCTGCTATCAAGTCTCACAGGAGATTTCAGCACAGGGATTGTTTGTGATTTTTCTTTTAAAATGTTCTTCCTCCTTTAGCCCATGTGACTTCTCACATCTTGATTCACAAATAATTAGTTTTCTTAGTGGGAAGCATGCAAAATTGTCATATGTGAGAACAGAATTTCTTTGTTTACAAAACCTTTTTAAAAAGAGTTATTTAAATTTGGCTTAGTAAAGTATCAAGTGTTTCTTATCTACCAGCAATGGTATTCTTATCAAGTTATGCAGTCAGAAGGACAACTCAGAAGTAACATGCCTCTGTGTTATTTATTATTATAACGATAATTATTATTTATTACTATTGTAGTTATAATATGGTCCCTGGAGGCTTCCTATAATTGAGGTTACAACTTTCAACAGTTTAATCACTTGACGTTCTTTTGACACAAAACCTTATAATTACCTAATTAACTGGAAAGGGATGTAAGTATTTAATATTTCTCTTTGACAAAAGCAATAGAAGTACCCCTCATTTTAGATATATTTCTCTGAAGAGAGTAAGGCAGTGGTAAGGAGTCCTTGTAAAATCATCTAGTTCTTCAATCATCCTCTTCACAGAAAGCCTGAATGGGGCAGAGAAACCTATTGCTGGCCAGAGGAGCACTGGTTTTGGGAACATTTCTCTGCTTATCCCACTTACCCTTAAACAGAGGATAAGCACACTTAAGCTGCAGCGAACGTCACTGAAGTCAGCTGGGACCCCAGCTAATGATTATAAAGCAACTATTTCCTGTGCTCGTGTCATTTTTGGGACACGGCTGTAATTTTCAACCCAGGAGAGTTTTCCCAGGCCCTCCTTGTTGCCTGAATGGAAAAACAAGATGAACTATGAAAATGTAGTCTGCTCTTCTGCCAGAACTCTCTCTAATTTTCAGGCTTTTTGAAGGCGTCTGTCCACAGACTTTAAGAAGGTTGAGTAAATGGATCTGTTACTGGCAAAATAAATATCTATAGGTGTGCTTCCAATTATATGATTTTAATGCAAGAGTACACTTGTGCTACACACAGTGCTAATTTTATGCATCATGGGTTAAAAAAAAATGTGTGGAGAACAACAATATTTACCTAATCATGGGTTAGAAATTCTGCATGTTAACTGGGATAGTGAAAAATCTATTGTGAAAGGTAATCCTTCAGCATAGGAAAGAGCCATGTAGGTGAACACATTTTGCCCCTTTATCTTGCCATTTCAGTCATTATTTTCTCTTATGAATGCTCTTTTAGGATGAATTTTTGCTTGGCTCTTTTAATCAGTATTTGCCTGAATGCAAAGTGGGTGGAAAAAAATTACCACCTTAGAAAAACTATTTGCTTTAGTGTTACCAGTGTCACAAGATACAGGATATCAGAGAATCAAACTTTTCCATTACACTTACTAGATAAGAGGAGCCTACCTTCTATAGGAAAGCCTGTTTTACCAGCTCAACTACACCTTTTCTCCCTTCTTTCTACATTATCTCTATTTAGCTGAATTGGTTATTAAAGAGAAATGATCAAATAGAACAAAAAACACAAACAGGCCAGCAGAGACTCTTAAATATTACTTGCATCTGAAATTAATTTACTCTGGCCAGCTGAGAACGTTTATACAGTTAGGGAGCAGGAAAAGCACCATGTCTAACCTAGCCAAGCAAGACTAAGGACTATGGCTCACATGCAAAGGATGTGCAATGAACCTGTTCATTACTATTTTAGCAGCACCTGGAGGCATCCATCAGGACTGGGACCCTGATGTGCTATCCAAACACTGAGCAAAAGACAGCTTCTGCTTGTGAGAGCTTATTGCCTAATTAGGCAAGAGAAGTAAACCAAGATACAAGGCTACGCACAAGCAGAATTTAAATGCGAGTCTCTAGTTTTTCACTCCCAGTGACTGCAGACCTGGGTGAGGAAATGTTGTAAGTGCAGGTAGTTCTCCCAGGATCCCGCAGCTAAATGTAAAGCTGCAAGGAGCTCTGCTCCTAAAAAAACCACAGCACCACACCACAGATACTATTACATTTATGGTGGATAGTATATGCTATTCTTCCTCTGGACAATACTGTTCTTTTAAAACTCCACTGCGTTAAACATGTGTGAGCAAGCAAAAACGCACACCCCTCTACTTGAAAATTTTTTATGAGGGCTACCACAAGAAAAAAAGTATTACAGCTGATAACACAGCTCAGCCCATGTGTATAATGAACTCCAAACTGCAAAAAGAGGTCTGAACAACCAGCCATGTGGCTGCCCCAGCTGCTTGCCACAAAAAAAACCAAAACAAAACAAAAAAAAATACAGTAACCATGTCCACCAAAGACTAGGTAAATAACCTTTGGCTTGCCATGAGCTCACAGCCATCTTGAACTTAACACATTTTTTAAAATCAACAGGTCATTGAACATATGATCCAAATACAGCACAACGAAGTGGCACCTTGAATCTCACATGTCCATAGACTTTCCATCACCGAAGCAGAGGAGACTGTTCCTGCAGAGTTCAGGTCTTGTTTTTCTAGTGCTTAGGTCATATGCTATGCTCCATTTTTTATAACCTTCCCATGCTACAGGGCAGACACCATGAAATATCCATGTGAGCATTCACAGACAGGAAACAAAAAATCGCTTCAAGCTGCACAACAAATGACTGTCACCAAAGAAGGACAAGGGAAAGGACAGTAAGTTTGTTTGGTTATTCATCAAGGCCTTAGTGTAATTATACAGTGGGACCTTGCTGTGTTATGTCTTTATTAAATTGAGTTTGGTTTTGTGCTGCTGGATTTGACACAAATCCATGGCTATAACAGCAGAATTAAATTATGAAATTAAATTATGTAAATATAAGTAAAAGTGTATTGTATTGTTATTCCTCCTGTTACCAAATTCAGAACCTTGCTACCTGCTTTCCTTGCTGCTTAAACTGTATAGCTCTTTCTCAAAGTCTTCTACACTGTTTCAAGTGTGCTCTTTAGGCCAAAAAGATAAAAACTCAGCCCCCCTGTGAAGCTCTCCACTTAATAGATGTAAGTTCTCGAAATCTGACTTCTGGTTTTTTGAAGGACATGACAAATTGCTAGAGACAAACATGCTGAGATGGCACTAAACGTGTGTCTGAGGCTTGCTGGGTTTTGATGACGGAGTGTCACATGCTGCCAAGCTATCTCTAAACAGAATCTTTTATACAAAATCGTTTTATCGTTTATAATAGCAGCTGAGATGTGAAACTCAGATTAGGTGAGCTGTTGTTTTGAGGGATTTATCTTCTGGGATGGCATCTGAAGGCCTGATATGAAAAAATGAGAAATCTGGAGAAAAACTAAAATATAATGTTGATGCGGTGGTTTTTTCCCTCTTAATGGGAGAGTGGAAAGAGTGGGAAACATTTCAAATCTTCATTACTGCAGATGAAGTACATAAAGATCAGAGCAGAAATTAAGATCAGAATATCCAATTCTGGTTAGAGAAGTTGCAAGGAAAAAGATTATTTTACTGCATAAAAAGTTTCATTTATATTGTATGTGTATACACAATGTCTACTTTTGCCTCCAGCCACAGCATTTTACCTGTGATGATAAAGTATTGTATAGGCACCTAATGACTACTAGAAAGTCTGGATTTACATCAGTATTACTCTCAGACCTTAAAACTGAGCTGAGTAAACTATACTAAAAATATATATACAGAGATATCCTTTTTCAGACATTCTTCTAGAAGTATATTTCTTCTCTGTATTCAGTATAGCATTGACTACTTATGAACACTATGGCTATCACTTTCTTTTACAGTTATAAATAAACAATATTGATGCCTTCTATTTGCAACGCTTAAATTTTCCTGTTGTTCAGGCATATGCCGGCAAGCAAATGTACCCGTAAGCACCTTACGTTGCAGTATGTCTCTACTACTGTAGATATTTGTCTTTATGAGTGGAAGAGAATTTAAACACATCTATGAATATACCTACAGCATAAGCAGTACTTTCCACTTGCTGAGTTACATGTAAGACTTTTCTTGCAATAAATAAATTAGTAAATAAAGTTTTGTTTCTTTGACTAGCTATTTTATTTTTCTCCACATTTTTGTTTCTGTAGTTATTTTTACGCTTGAGAGATTTTTTTGAGAAGGGGGTTGTTTCCTTGAATTTACAATAATTCAGAGTATTGCACCTTTCAGTGTCCTCAGGCAGACAACCATTAAAAGAAAAAGCAGGATAAAGCTGCTAAATATTCACGATACTATAAAGGATCTCCACACATCCCAACTGGGAAAGTGTTTGTTCTCAGCAGAAAAATTTTACATGCAGGGAACTGAAGGACTGAAAATATACGGTACAGCTGGAAATGAGAATTTCCCAAACAGACAGACAAATAAGCCGGGATGCAGCCTGGACATGTTTTTGGACAGATCTAGACAACAGATCATGTTCATGACTACTCACCAAGACTTGGTCTGCAAGGACAAGCAATTCCTTTGGTTGGGAGGTGAGACTAAAAGCATCTGACATACTAGCAGAATTATGAAAATGAAAGACAACCAAGTGACTTGAGTGAACAGCTCAGACTGAAGGCAGGGAGATTAATTTCCCTCCAATTCAAAAATATTTTTATATGATGTCTTGTTCAACACTGAGAAAATTGATACTGGAAAATGTGTTATATAATTTAGAAAAAGAGGACTACCAAAGCATGCCAAAATATTTTCTAGAGACTTATTGTCTCCATGCACCCCATTAACAAAGAAAAATTATATACAGTACATGTGTCAGTTGCTGGAGACACGTGCCACATGACACCCACTAGTTATAAGTCCATGCTGCATGAGAGGAGGGTGGCCATGTCATTATGCACACCTCTTCCAAAAAGAACCAATTTGCAGTTAGACTGTCCTCATCATAGCTTGAAAACTCTTTTAAAGGCAATACTAGTAGCTTGTCCTTCTCAAGTTGCTGTCACGCCCCATTTTCCTGTGATTTTTTCAAGGCATGGACACACTGAGAACCAGAGCTTATGCAGACATTCTTAGTGGAGTTAACCACTAGACTCTGGATAGCAGCAAACACTGCAACCCAGCTGTATAATTTTTACAAAACAGGGCTCTGATTTTAAATGGGATAGTGAATGAAAGCAACAAATAACAGGTTGCAAAACTAATGAAGTGGAAGAAGAATGAAAGAAGACTGAAAAGTTGACAAAATAATTTAAAAATGTTAAGGTTGTATGGTGACAATTACAAGTTATGTGCACATTTTAAAGCATGTTTGGATCCCTATAATCTTAGATTTTGGAGTTCAAAGGTCTGTCTGTGTCACTAAGTTGAAAGGAGAAAGGACAGAGGACACACTGGAGGAAGGGAAAAAGTAAGTACTTTGAGGCAACTCAGGGGAGAGTGACAGGAAAAAACAGAGGGAAGGAGGAAACATAAAATTATGGGAGTATTATAATGGGAGAAGGAGGGACCATCAGGACACACAGCCACAAGAATATGGTGAGGGCAATACTTTTGACATTTGTGGGAGCATGAAATGACAGTTACCACCATTGATGTAGAATCTTCATAAACCCTGGAGCAAAGACATTGCCTACGTAGAGCACTGCTGACGTGTAGGAGAGATATGCTCCTGCCTTTCCTCTTCAATGCTGCTGCCTGGGAACTGTGGCAGGGTAATACTGTGCTGAGAGAGGCTACACTTAGAGATTATCCCACTGATTATAAACTCCATGAGGGAATGCAGCAGCCCAAGCTAACCCTGAAGCTCTGGTGTAGGACTGCCAGCATAACTGCTGGTTCATGCTGGGTGAGCAGAGGCTGGGGAACAAGATGAAGAGATTGCATCTACAGAATTATTTATTATACTCTGAAGTTATAAACAAACATGTGAGAGCAAGCACATTCCAAACCAAAGTGCATTCATCATTATTGTTTGCAATAATGATTAAAATAATTCTTTGTTCTTCCAATAAGAGTGCAAATCTCAGAAAAAAAAACCTGAAAACATAGAATATTATAATGAATTTAGCTTCACACAAACCCTGTGAAGTAGGCACCCTTATCTGCGTGTTACAGAGGAGGAAACTTTGTCATGGAGAGATTGTGATTTGCCCAGGGTCCAGCAGGAAGCCCAGGAACAGCTGAATAGAGCCCAAGCTCATGAATGCCAGCCCTCTGCTTCAGTCACAAGGTCATTTTTCCTTTCCTTTGTTTGATAATTTTCAAAAGAAGTAAGTTAGGCAAATCCATACCTATGGATTTGAAAGTAACTTTTACGCCATCTCCCAACCCAGGGTGTTCAGAACTACATGGGAAAAGAAGTCTGGTAAAGGAAGTTTTCTCTGCTTTCTGTACATCCCAGGAGTGCAGATGAGTTGGGGATCTTAATCATCAAACTGGGTAGATTTTATGGACAAGTCCAGTATCAAGACTTAGGAAGGGGTGTTGGAACGCACCCAAAAACTTTCTAGATGCATTTTAAGCCCCAAGCATTAATGTTTTTAATTCTCTCTCTGGACCAATCCATGTTTAATTACCCCCAGGAGGCTGTTCTGTTTTGCACAGGAGAGCCAGGGAGCCCCGCCACAGAACTCAGCATCACCCTGTGCTTGGGGCAATGGTTTGGAGGCTGGATAAGGCCCAGGATCCTTTTCACCAAAACAGGACTTAAACATTGCTCATTCTAACAAGTGAATGCTTTCAGCAATTTAATGGTGACTGTCTGGTATCTAAGTCATCTTGTAGTTCTGTCTTGAAGTCTTTCACAGTTCACTACCAGAGCCATATCAGAGGTGGAAGACTCTGTAGTGCAGCTATTTAGCTTTCTTGTACACTTCCTACCTAAATACATAATTTCATACACGTTTTTCTTCCTTTAAAACTCTGATACAGTAAAATCTTATTTGTATGCTTTTGCACCTAATGTGTCTTGTACCAGCTTCCCACTCAGCCATGACTGAATGAAACTGTTTCCACAGCTTGCTAATACCTGGGCAGAGTAATCTTGGTCATAGTGGTATATGTTAATCTCAGGAGAACCACACTTGGTGCAAATCCTATTCTCATATAACAGCATTGCTGACTGCTTGCTGTACCCCACCCATCAGCCAGTTTTATCATCCACCTTTTTTACATTATTTGACAAAAAATGCTCCTTCAATGTCACTCTAAGCTATCGGTGTGCTACTGTGTCTATAGTATCTCTAAAAACCAGGCAGGGCTGCAGAGTAGCCCCCGTGTCACACCAGCCCTGGGGAGTAGGTGTCCACATTCACACAGAGACAAGTGACACGCCACAGGGACAACTCGCAGCACCCAGGGAATGTGTAGGTATCACAAAGACAGCACATGGGGTAGCACTCTGTGCTACTGCCTCACGTGACCTGCTGGAGCCTCACATCAGCTGATGGCATCTCTGATCAACAGAGAGGCTATCTTTAATCTTTCCTCCTTTGAGGTCGTGTATTAACCACGTGAGCATGACCCTCAGCATCCCAAGCAGGAAAACACGTCTGCAGTAGTCACTTGCCTAACTTCTTCTTGTTTCCCCAGCAGTTTCACAGGGTTTCCTCATGTGACATTTAGGAAAATCAGTTCCTTTCTCTTATTGCCAATTCTCTTATCTGCAGCAAGAATATTAATAATTCCTGATCTCACATCAGAGTGCAGGATTTACCTTCAGCTCTCCTCAAAATGATTGTCAGTTTCTAATCTCATCATTGTCTCTAGATATTTTGCAGAGAGAAGAAAGCAGAAAAATATCAAATCCATGAAGAATAACAAGAGAGCAGACAAGCCTTTAACCTGAGAGGAAAAGGACCTACCAGCTTGTGCCAGGAATAACCAAAGCCTGAAACTCTTACGAGGAGTAATGTTTTACTCTTTAAACAGTTCATAGTAGCTATCGGGACTACTCATTGAACTAGATGCCAGCCATTATAAACATATTTATCTGGCTCCTAGGAGAACAGCCCTGGGATTATTTGATCCACTTCATGAACGGGCTCTGCTGGGCACCTTTGGCAGTGAAGGCAACGGTGATGGATGGCCACCCTGGCCGCTGTGACTGCTGCTGCAGGAAGCATCATTCTCATCACCATGGCCCAGCCCTGGGCTGCATGGGGAAGCTGGACGGGAGCTGTCTCCCACTAGCTATGATGGATGTGAGGGCTGTGGCACTGTCTGCCATGGCAAATGAAGCTGAGGAAGAAAAATTATCCTGAGGATAAAGCCAGTCAGCCTGCAGAAGCATTGACCCTGCTGAGCTGAAGCAAGACCAAGAAAGGCACCTTGTATGGTCAGCTCTGTGAGGACTTGTTGCCACGCCCAGGGCTTTCTTTGCCATACCACATCTGTGCAGTCTCAGTGCCGCACTGCAGCACTTGAGCACCAGATGGCTTGCTGTGGTTCCCTGTACCTCAGCTGCAGAGAGGACTTCTGCTGCTGTGGAGGACAGTGCCTGGCTGCCAGCAGGTTCTCCTGCACCAATGAGTCACGCCTGAGTCACTTGTCCCCATGCCAGGAACAGCCAGTCTTCTCCCAGGCAACAGATCAACCTTTCTGGCTGACACGATGACAAACTGAAAAGGACAGTGAGACATCAGTGTGCATTGCAAGGTTTCCCAGGTGTTGTGAGATGAGGCTTTGATCAACCTGGTCAAGTTGGATGAGGCTTTGAGCAACCTGGTCTAGTGGAAGGTGTCCCTGCCCATGGCAGTGGGGTTGGAACTAGATGGAACTAGACTCTAAGGTCCCTTCCAACCCAAACCATTCTATGATATGATTCTATGATTCTATGAAACCATCAGCACCCAGCAACAGTTTGGAGACTGGTTTAAATTAGCTGGTCCTCCCTCCTTTGTTGATTTAATTTTCTTTTTTGTCTCTAAGAAGGAAGTTCTCAGCAGCCAAAGTGTAGAGATGCGCAGAGGGAAGATGAGAGGCAGCTCTTGTCAGCTCTGAGGACTTCTGCTCTCAGATCTAAGTGTTCATGCCATGCAACATTAATAATGGCCTCTAGGAAGTCTCAGGGAAACGCCAATCTCCAGAATAACAAACAGGTCAGACCGAGCTTTTTCTTGGTCTCCTTCAAATGGATTTGTAAAACCTCACTCTCCATGAGCTTTCCTGATGAAATGCACACCTGAACAGGCCACAGACTTCCCAACAGAAAGCATTTCCTCTTTCTGGTGAATTTGCTGGGATGGGCCAAACCTGTCTCTCTTTATGCTTGAAGGAACTTCTGATCAATTCTGGAGTGACTGGCCCAGGAAGGCATTGCTCAGAGATGATTGGTCCAGGTGAGAATTTAGGTCCAGATTCCGCTTTAGTAAAGTCCCCAAAAATGACCCTTGAAAGATGAACTTGCTCTAAATTGATTGCAGAGGGAGGTCAGACAAGTACCTTTAGGGACACTTTTCCCCCTTTATTTAGGGAATAAGGATGCAATTTTCCAAATATATCTGGTTGCCTTTTGTGTTGGCTTCTTTCTGATGGAAACATTTAGAACGTGCTCTCATACACCATTCAGCAAGCCTGCTTTGACTGCAGATGCCCAGTACATTTCTAACAAGAAGAAATACAGAGAGGGAGTGCATCCTGCTTTTCCTTCCCCTTGGAGACTGAAATAGAAGAGAATGCCAAAGAATACAAAATCTGGCAATTGCTTCAGAGGAGTTGAGGCCATTCGTGTGCAAGTAAAGTTGATGTAAAACACGATCATTTGAGCATCTGAAAAAACACAAGTGATGTGAGGAGTAGAGTGCCACTAGCATGTTTCTCTTCAGAGGAAACATTCAGGACTATGGTGAGGTCAAGAAGCCTATGTAGGATCTTCAGAGTGTCCTTCATCAGGCCAGTGGTGCTTCAGTTGTCTGGAAGTATGATCCCCTTCCTCTCTGCAAAAGATATATATACATATGTGCAAATAAATACCTTTGAACTCTGTCCTTTTAACTTCTCATTGCCAGCACATTCAGGGAAAGCTCCAAATGACTTTCAGTCCTCACTTGGTAACCCTTAATAGACAAAATAGTAAAAAGAAATGCTCTGATGCTTTAGCAATAGACAGAAATCGCTACCATGATACAGAGCAGAATGGGCCAAGATACCCTTTCGCACATCCTCATCCATGCAAAGGGATACATCACCAGCAGCTGTGTGTTGCTTATCAGTCTCACTTTCAGGTATCCAAACATGTTTCCAATATTAGGTTAGTATTGGGAAGTAAGAAAGATTATACACTTGATTATGAAGGTGCAAAAGAAGGACAGAAGCAGCTCATTTAACCTTCGGCATATGGTGATGCAGCACAGGCAAGAATGTCACTCCAGAGTTATGATTCTAGTTCAAGTTCTCTGCTTTAATTAGTAGATAATAATTATTTTCATAATATGCTGTTCTCTGTGCCCCTACCATGAGTCTGGAAATCAACCCACTTTAACCATAGACTGTGGGAGTGCTTTCTCTGTGAAGCAATCACATCTTTAGGAGCAACATTTTCAGCACAGAGATATGTAATTTTTTCTGCAAAGCAGAGGAAAAAGATGCTAGTTATTTTGTGCTCCACATCAAGATAGAAATAATTGTAATTTGTCTTCCACCCATCTTGAGCACTCTGAATGGGATAAATGAACCTTGCTAGAAAACTCACATTGTAATCTTTTGGTATAATAGCAGAGAATTTCACAATATACCTGGTCTGATCAATGCTCAGCTCTGCATTTACTCCTAATCAGGCTATAAATACAACATACTTGATGATTTTACTTAAGCTACCCAAGTCTAACAGCTTCCATCACAGGGTCATTCAGGGAAGCTGTTGCTCAGGCTGTGACATTCAGCCTTAACCAGGTTTGTACTCATTTCTCATTTCCTGGTGACACTAGAAAAACACGTGACCACAGTTTAAATCAACCACTGCAGCAGAATTTTTTTTTCTTTTTTTTTTTTTTTTTAAAGGAAAGAAGTTACATTTTTTGTTTTAACTTGAACTGTCTACTGATAAAGGAAGATGAAAAGACAAGATAGTGTGCTGGATGCTTCCTCTGACTGGTTAGTAAGCAGTTACACCACACCCATCCAAGTGGAACCATAAACATGGTGAATCATGCTCAGCCCTATGAGAATGTTAAAGTGAGCCTTTGATGAGGTTTCTTTATATTTTTCCCTCTGGGAAAGTTCCCTAGACTCCTTCGGCAGAAAATAGTATCCTCTCTTGTGTTTCAGTATTCAAGAGGACCTGCAATGAAGCATTGCCACCAAAAAGAGTTAAAATACTCGTAGAAATATTCAAGTTTGCTGTCTTCTCCAGGTAGATCTAGACATCTAAAATATATGTCGTGAAAATGGCTCTTCCCTAAATACATGGGACTTGTGGTCTTTCAGACTTTTCTGAGATGAAAGAACCAATCAAGGGGCACTGTATAGCACATAATTAATATTTCGTAACAAATGAGTTTATCACATTGGAAGACATAAGTGTTTTAGTGCCCACTCATTTTTGTTTGACAGAATATGGAAACACTGCTGATAGCTGGACCAAGACTCTGGGTGAGGAAGATCAACTAGCAGTCAGGGAAAAACGGTCCTTGTAGCTCCTGTTTTCAGTTGCAAAGCAATGCTCTAAAGTAGTACCCAAGACCAGCTGTTGAGGGATTTATCCGTCTGAAATGCAGGCATGGAGAGAAGGCCAGACCCGGGTGTTAGCTGACACTCAGGTGGTTAAAGAGTTGAGCATCACATGGGCTGCAAAAGTAACCATGTGTGCTTTTAGCTCAAAGCCCCGTCCGGAGAGCTCGGTAACCCGCTGCTTCAGGAACGCTGCAGAGGGCAGGAGCTGTTTGACACAGAACATAAAGAAAGATGCAAATTCTAATGTAAAAGTGTTCACCTTTGCCAATGAATTAAGTAATGGAGTTTTAGGCAATTCCACAATTGCCCAACGTGTGCTTTCTTGAACTGTCATGTAGCAACTTTTGGATTGCAAAATCTCCACCTCTTTCATTCTTCTGGCTCCAAGATCATGATGAATATATTAGCTGATCATCCCATACTGTCTTCTCTGCTTCAGACTGGAAAGGAGAACTGTCATCAGGTCATGGTATTGCCACAAAAGTATCAACTGAATGTATACAAGTGTTGGACTTACTGCAACTTCATTCTCTAAAACCCAACAATAATGAAATTTGGAACTGTACTCTGTGAAAGGATTTGCTTTCTCAGGCCTGTCCATTTTTTAATATTTTATCAAGGTAGAATTAGGTGTTCACAGTAATTAATTCTCCCACTTGAAATTAGTTTTCTTGAAAAAAACAGAATCGGATTTCCAAATAATGCTGTGGAAAATTGGATATCATACCATACCATAGGGTGTCTGTTGAAAAAGCGTAGACACTAGTAAGTTAAATAAAGTTTTGCAGTCATAAAGGCAAGGTAGAAAGCAATAGACAAAAAGTCTTGTTTCTTGAACAGTGGATTACACCTGTCAGCTGGCAGGGAAAAGACTAAGAAATATCTCTCTAGTTATGGCTATAGTTATAGCTAAGCCTTGCATAAGTGTGTTAGAGATCACACATAAGCCCATATGCTCTCAAACCCACGCTTTTTAGGCCGGCACCCACAACAACAGACACTGAGATTACCCGTGAGGTTGCACAACCCAACGGGTGCTAATTCCAGGTTCTGTCACGAGGCTGACACTTTCTAAATCTAGATCCAAGGTATTTCAGGCCTGTCCACTGCAGGGGGACCTTACTGCTTGCTTTGCATTAGGAAATGTTTGCTTTGCATTAGGTACCGAATCCTATTCTACCTCCCAACCTCAGTGAATTCCCCTCAGTTTGAGCATCATACTAAGGAGGGCAGGCTTTGTCATTCAGGCTTTCAGATTTACTTGCATCCTGCTGCACATGCACTGTGAAAATACTTTTTCACATATGGTCTTGGGATCGGGATTCGCAAAATGGTCATGGGGCAGAGCAACAGTTTGGAGCTGTTATCCAGGCAGACACGGTGCTCTGAAACAGCTCAAAAAGAGTTCCCCACAGGCCCTGTTACCCTGGTTTGGAGGTGGCAGTGGGGCTGGCCTGGCATATTTGTCATGTCACCCCTGTAGGTGTCCGTCCCTACCACCCACAGATAATCTCCAGTGCTGCTCTTGAGGTTTTTCAATCCAAATGAGACCTTCCTCATGTAAAGGTAACCCACTCCAAAATAGGTTTCTCCAAGAAGGCTTTGTCCTAAGTGCTTGAGTGATTAAATACATATAAATAGCTCAAAGCGATGAGACACAGATAAGCAGTGACCTCTCCTCAGGAAACAGCGTCCCACTAACTTGATTCTCATCTGTTGCCTACTAGGCCTGGTAATGAGGTTGGGCATATGGTCATTGCAAATTTGTTATGTGTTGTAGTCCACTTTTTTGGTACAACACAGCACATGTAGAGAAGATAAGAACAATCCCTTTAGATTTCCACATGCACAGGACAGTCTTTCTCAGCAGCACCACTGTCAATGCAGCAAACTGCTCGTCAGATCATTTTCTTAATAGGAAAATAAAGTCATTGCCCATGAGGTGTCCTTTGAAGTGTGAGACTCCAGGCTCTTGGCTGATGTCCCTTTCCTGGCTGACTGGCTTTGTGCATGACTGCAGTAGCACGCTGCAGTCCCACGGGACCTGCTTATTACTCCCAAGTAAACTTTCCCCCTTTGACATGACAAAACAGATTCATGGTGCAAGAAAGTCAGGACATTCTGCATGCTTAAAATCGTAAGGCTGTTAAAATTATTTTCTCTCTCTCTCATTTTTTTTCTTTTGGTGAAATGCCAAAGAAAAGAATCATGTTAACCCATTATTATAAAACATGCCTTTGATGGCTTGTGTGTTTGTCTTGTAGTACCTCCAAGTCAAATATTGTTTAAATCCCCATCAGCTCATCAAGATATAGAGAAGACAGAGGATTCAGGAGGCTGTGCAAACTATCTACCACAGCGGCAAGGCTGATGCACATGGATGAAGAGAGCTGTCAGGAGATGCAGCTTCTGCATCCCATGTGTTTCTTCTAGGCTAGCATCCCCTTTGGTCTCTGACCGTGGGGCCACATGCAGCTGCCTGCCCCCGTGCCTGCTTCAGGGAAGCTCTGGCTGCCTTGCAGCAGGAGGGAAGGAGGGATGAACCTCTGGGCATTCCAGGAAGGCTACACAAGGGAGCAGGAGAGAGGAGTTTAATTGCTTGGTGTTGCTGGCAGATGGATTTTAAAATTGGCAGCATCATATTTATGACCAAAGAGGATAAACTGATCTGACCTTTGCAATGATCTATAAAGTATTGTCTTCTGAATGTATTTGCTGCGCTGGGTTTAAAAAACAGATTGCCCTGGAATTCCTTCCTTACCTCCTCTGGTGCAGGCAGGTGGCCTGGGAGAGATGGCAGCTCATTTTTCTCTGTCTCTTGCACTCTTTTTTTTACAAGAAAGCTGTGACTATTCCTGTACGAGTTAAATGATACTGCCATTATACTGAAAGTGGTACCACAGTGAATCAGAGCCCTTTTCAAACCACTTGAAATTTAAGGGAACAGAAAGAGTGGATTTAACTAAATAGAAAAAACTAACAATAGATGAAAAGAGAAAACTGAAGAATCTGACATAAAGAAAAAAACCATATATTTATGATTTGTAAACCTCTGGCCTGTGGTCCAAACACCCTGCTGCCTACAGACAGCAACAAAAGACAAAAGTTATAAAAGGTGCAATATAAAGTAAAAATCAAATATAATGTAAAGTTGTTGAACTTTAACAATAGCTTAACTATTGTTTGCATGTCTGAATCTAGAACTGCAGAAGCTGATGTTCAGGAATAGATACGTGAACATTGGCTGGATGGTCACACAAAGGGGGGCAGAGATGTGGTGGCACTCTTTATTAGGGAGTGGAGTGACAGGACAAGGGGTAACAGTTTTAAGCTGAAAGAGGGTAAATTTAGATTAGATATTACAAAGAAATTATTTACTGTGAGGGTGGTGAGACACAGGAACAGGTTGCCCAGGGAAGCTGTGGATGCCCCATCCCTGGAGGGGTTCAAGGCCAGGCTGGATGAGGCTTTGAGCAACCTGGCCTAGTGCAGGGTGTCCCTGCCCAGGGCGGGGGATTTGGAACTTGATGATCTTTAAGGTCTTTTCCAACCCAAACCATTCTGTGATTCTATGATACTATGAACCTACGGCAAACACAGGACTGGAACAGACTGACTGTGTTGTACAGACAAACCCCCCTCATAATGTCACCCACTCACAGGCAATAAACATTTAGAGGAGCTCTCTGCTCACTTCCACTTACCACAAGCTGCACAATCCTTCTACCCAGCTACAAGAAACTTTGGACCTACAACTTAAAAAAAAAGTCACATCTCACCACTATTCTAGAGCCATACAACCACACAGGATTAATGAAGGAAAAAAACTGTATTTATTGACCTTTTCTTTATATACCCCCATTTATGAAATAAAACCTTTAGATAATATTATAATAGCTTATTAATAATATATATTATATTGTGACAAATGTTAGCATATGTAACTCCATGTATATTATATTTCTGAAGTGTATTTTATTTGCTCCCGATTTCACCATCCTGGAGGAATCCAACATGCATTTTGGAACATATATACACCATACAAGACCATACTCCATACAAAAGTGTCTTTTTTTTGTGTATACAGGAAGAACAGAGCATGCTCGCTACTGAACAAAACAAGGCAACATACCTTGAGCTGTAGATCAGGATAGGAATCACCAAGTAAAACTTCAGTGAATTCATTAAATGTAATAATGCAAGGTAGGATTTCACTAGGAATCATTATTGTAACGAACATCGGAAGCAATGTGGCATTATTCACAACGTCATGTTTATTTAGTTTAAAAAGAATTCAGACAAAGAAGAAAAAGCTAAAATACCTCAGTAGTTTGGTATGTAAGCATAATTTAAAAGAACCCTATAAAATGGTGTATGTGTGCATGTCATCCCAGATACACACATGCACTTTGTCACTCAGGTGTTCTGAACATCATGTACTATGGAATCAGAAATGTACAGTACATTCAGAGAGGATATAATAAGAAAGTAGTACAAGGTAAACAAATACTGAAATTTTTATGAGTGAACTTTCATGAGACAGTTTAATACGGAGCATGAGAGGAACTCATAAAAGGAGGGCAAAAGTCAAAGAACAGATGAGGATGAGAAAATTATGAGGCAAGCAACAGAGAAAGAAATGTAAAAACAAGCATGCTTTTTACTTGACATATATTCAGAACATCCATTATGAATCTATTTCAGGATTCAGGAAACTAAAACTTTGTTCTCGCATTATAGTTATCCCCACTACCTCGCTCTTGAGTTACAGTCTCATTAAATTCTACTGAAATTATATTATTCTTGTGTTCCAGGTGTGCTTTGGAGATTCTTAGCTAGAGTGCAGTGTAGCTTAAACTGATTTATTTGTACACAGCATTGTAACTATATTGCAGCCAGTACTCTGTATTTACACGTAGCTTCTGCATGGAAAGATTTTACAACAGAGAAAAAGGATGACTGCAAAATCAGTGTCTGTAGGCAGGGCCTTGGAAAGCACTCCACAGACACAGCTTCAGGAGAGCGAAACTAGGGGTGCAAATTAATAGAATATTGCAGTTAGTTTCAAATTAAAACAGGTACACAAAGACCAAATAGCCAGATTCCCCAGTAAAAATCACGGCCATGTCTACTTGTCAAGCATGTGTTCAAGTGCAACAAAAACTATTATAATACCACAGAATATAAAGAGGGCCAGGACTCCAAAAATTCACTTTTATCCTAAGACTGACCTACACCACTTCCGATGAGCCTCAGCTCTTCAAGGAGCCTCCAGAGATGAAGATTCAACAGTCTTTCTTGGTTACTAGCTAACCCGGCTGCACTACCCCAGCACTTAACCACATGCCACAACCCTGCGGAGGTGGACAAGGAAGGTTGTGCAACGTCATGCAATAGGTTTGGCAGCCAACCTGTCACCTGTAGAGGTAGGCTTGCTGGTGTTGAGCTGAACAGGCACACTGGGAAACTGTACAAAACTGCTCTATCCACTTGGGAAAAGTGGAAATCTCCAAGTGTTTGCAACCTTAAATATTACATGATCATTTTATTGCATTTAAAGAACATATGAGCAATGATTGTTATCAATAGTGCCATTATATTTTAAAGTAATTTTCCTATGTCCAATATGAATTACAGCTGGGTCTGAATTGATGAACCTGTAGGAAGTTATATAAAGCTGTCTGTGTCATCAGGATAATTAAAACAATGTATGTTCCTGTTCAATACAAAATTTCAGGTCTTTATAAAACAGTATGGCATAACCATAAATTGAACCGCTGGGTAAACCATTACTGTGCTATCACAATGCCTGTTAATTGCCTGTTTATTAAAGGAAAAAATAATAATATAATTTATGCCACCTTTAACCAAACAATTTTGAAAAGGAAGGTTTCTGGGAAATAATTTCTGATATTTTCAAAATCTGGCAGTCATGCAGACTCCTTTGAAAATCAATCATGTCAGCAAGAACAGTGAGGTAAATTATGGAGCTTGTTAATGCTTTTAAGAGACTGAATAGATGCATCCCATTTTCTTAACCTCTCCAATAATAACAGCAGCAACAGGTCCATCGGTTGTTTTTGCAGCTTGTGAGCAGAGCCACGCAGTGACGCTGGCCCCAGCACAAACACGCTCCAGCAGCCACCAGCCCCAGCACCGTTTCCTTCCACGGTGCCTCCCAGCTGCTCCAAGTCACACAGAGCACAGATCCATCTCCAGTTTCTTCTTGGCAACACCAAAAAGCATGGGGGTAGCTTCTGGAAAGGTGTGCCGGTGTGCCAAAGGCAATTGTCGTGCTACCCAACTGCTCCCATTTCAGAAGGCTCCTCTGTTCAGCCCCTGTACTGCAAAAGTCACAGCCAAACTTTTTGCTACACCTCTGGGTACCAGCAGCAGGAAAATCTTGAGCCCAGCCTTTTGTGACCTTCTTTTTTCATCTTCTTTTTTTGGGGGTGGAAGACATATCTTCCAGTACACAGCAGGGTCGGGAGAATCTGACCTGTGGCTTTATTTATCCTGGAAAAATCTCACAGGGATGCAGGTACCCCAGAGATGTCCTGGCGTGCTCCAAGTTCAAGGGTGTTCTTAAATCTTCCCTGCCAGGTGCCTGCAAATAAACAGAAGCAGACCCCAGTAATGCTACTCCAAGCTGTGGTTCCTAGCACTCACCATTCAGTTTGTCTGCAGTTTTCTGCAGGTGTAGGTACAGTCTTTCTTTAACTAAATAAACAGGAAATATGGCAACCTGAGCAGTGAGTGGTTATAAGCAGGTTGCTACCTCTCACCTCCATTTAGTGAAGAGAAAGCATGATCAGACAGAGAATAAGAGTTTATATTTCAGGCCATAAAGCAATAAGGCTGGCATTTCCAAACTCAACAAAAAGCTGGGAAGAAGTCATTCAGGAGGACAGAGATGTGGCAATGAGCAGAAGCAAAGGGATGTCCTCTGCAAGGAGAGCAGAAAGGCATAAACAGAGGGAGTCAGGCTGCACCACACTGAGCTGCTGGAGCTGGCACTTCCCGGCTGGGACTAAATGTCAGCACAGCATGGGAACACTATCATGCTGTTGCTAACCCTCTTGAAAGCCAAGCTCATAGGCGATCTCTAGCGAGCCACTGTTTTTTTGCCTTGCTCAGTAGTACTTAAGTCAACATCTCATTTTTTATTTTCCCCAACAAAAGCTGAATTGAGGGGCTGGCAAATTACAAGTGTAATGACCTCCAGTGAGTGTTCCTGCCACAATTACTGCCTGAGTAGCTAAATCTTGGGTAAGTTACCATGATACTGCAAACACACCATTGCACCAACTCCCAGCCCTTCAATTTCCTGACCACTGTGGGCTTAGGAGGTCACCCAGGCCATTCACAGCCGGAACCCGTGACCCCAATCCTCCACGGCACTGGAACAGCTCTGCTCTGGTGCCAAGCTGCCCTGCGGCTGGCCTGGCTGTCCCCAGGGGGGATTGCTGGCAGCTCCACATGAGCGGGCAGCCTGCCTGCCTGTACCCCAGCTGCTCTTGGGGCCATCGTTGGAAGCCTGGCACCTCACCCTGCAGATAGTTGATGACGGCTGCTCCGGGTGTTGGCACAAGGTGAACCTCCAAACTGCAAAGCAGAAAAGGTCATTCAGAGCAAGCTTTCTGCCCCACAGCATTTGCAACGAGTTAATAGCATTTGATGAATATGAGTTGATTTTTTTTTTATATAATTCAGTGCAAATGTTAAAAGAAGGCTGTTTACAGCATATGGTAGGTCTTTTATCACTCTGTGTGAGTTTGGCTCCATAAGGACTCTAAGCTTGGATTTTTTTTAAGCTTGTGCTTTCTCTCCTGGTCTTACTCATCGCTGTGAAAGCAATCCACATCACTGCTGTGGGATGTTTTTTAGGAAGTGGGCACGAGATGACACATTGGGAAAATAAAGAGCCAGACCTCATTTGGAGAGACTCCATTTTATTTACCATTCAGCATCACGTCATGCCATCATGATCAATCTTTGCACAAATGGGATGACAAGCAGAAGGAGGGTGCGGATTGAAAAGGAGATCCCAGTTCCTGCAGGGAGGATTGAAAAGTAATTTTTTTTTTTCTGATTTCATACTGATTATACACTTCCCTGAAGGTCACAGAGATGTCAGAGTAGCCCGTTCAGTAACACCACCTCCCGATGTTCTCTCAGGCCCCTCTGCAGCACAAAATCACGCCCCTCAGCCATCTGACCTGGGACCGGTTTTTAACGCAGGGGACACGCCGG
>NW_010098953.1:0-11706 GCF_000699245.1 Pterocles gutturalis | reverse complement strand
AAAAAAAAAAACCAAACAAAAAACCAATGGGGAGTTACCAAAACACCTTCTCAGTCACCAAAAACATCTTACCCGTCACCGAAATGCCCTCCTGGTCACCAAAAATGCCCTCCCGGTCATCAAAACACATTTTTGGTCAACAAAATGCCTTCCTGATCACCAAAATGTCTTCCTGATCACCAAAAAACCCTCCCCGTCATCAAAACACCTCCCCACTGTCACCAAAACATGCCAGTGTCCTTCCAAGCCCATCCCTCCAACTGTAGTTGGCTTGGGACATCTTCCAAGCCACCCAAAAGCCTGTTTGGCCAAGGAAGAGGTTGGGATCAACCCAACCAAGAGCACCGACAACAGTCTTGCCGGTATTCCCGGCACCTTGGGATTCAATCCCAACTCAAGCGAGAAGAGAAGGAGGATCCGTCTCCTACCTTTTTTTGCTCTCGCCCCGAATGCGCTTTTTTCTTCAATTTCGGTGCCATTTCTGCCAAAAAAAAAAAAAACAAAAAAAAAAAGGGGGGGGGGAACAGAAGAAACGTTAGTACCCAAGCGGTGCCGCACGACCCCATCGCCCCCGTGAAAAGTCAACGGCACCAACGACGGCAAAGGGGAAGGTTTTAGGCATTGATCAAGATGGATCTTGCCCGAAAGGTTGGGGTTTTTACCGTCATGTTGTCAAAAAAAAAAAAAAAAAAAAAGAGAAAATTGTAGCAAAAAGGAGAAGAAAACAAAGGTGAAGACCCCCCCCGGTCTCCTTCCACTACGGTGGAGAAGGACCCAAAAGCCAAGAAAAATCATTTCTCAACCAGCCTCAGCTATTCCAGGAATGTCGCCTCGCTCCGAAGGGGAGATAAGGAACAAGAGACTTGGCAGGAGGAATTAAAAAAAAAATAAAAAATTTAGATATCAAATATCCCGGCTCCGCAAACAGCAATTTTCCCATCCCCCCCCGGCCCTGAAATCCACGGAGGGTTTGGGTTTACGCCGGCTTCCCGCGGGATGAGCTCTCACGCCTCCTCCCCTCCAGAGATATTTTTAAAGTATCGTCATCGGAAACAACTGTTCGGCATTGGGGTCCAGGGCAACGATTTCCCAGGATTTCCTCCGCAAACCGTGCCAAGAAAGAGCGGAATAAAAATATATCGTCCAAGATGCCTTCTCCAGCCCCAAAAATCTCTCGGCGGTGGGATTTTTGCCTTTATTTAGCGGGGCGTTCGGACGCGCCCGGCAGAATTTGATGGATAAAACCCTCACGGTGACGATTCCGGGGGAGAAAAAGCTCCTGAGTCCAAGGGAGCAGCTCCCAGAGGGGATTTTCCCTTAAATCCCTCCAGAAATTAAATTAATTTTTAAAGTTTGCTTTTTTATCTAGTTGAATTTTTTTTTTTTTTAATTATAAGGCAGCACAGGTGACCGGTATCGGCACCGGAACGCAGCCGGATGCCTGGTGATGGGCTACATGAGCGCGGTTTTTCAGATTTTAAGGCTGAAGTAGATAAAAAATAAGATTTTTTGGGGGGGAAAAACACCAAGAAATGGTCGGGAAGGGAAAATCTCAGCACTGGGCGCTCAGCTCCTGTTAATCCGCTCGGAAATGTTTGGTTTGGAATACAGGAAGGTTTTGGGTTCAAGGTGGAAAAGGTTTTTTGAGCCCGTGAGGATTCCCAACGTCACAGCCCGGATCCAGCGGATCCGTGGGGAACGGAAGAGCAGGAAAGGGGAAGAGGAAGGGCGCAGGTGACGCTGGCATCCGGGGATGCCGGGAAGAGCGAGACGGGGATGGAAATGGGGATTTCGCGGAGAATCGTGGTGCCGAGGTTTGGGTGGGTGTCCACGGATCTGGTTGTGTGTCCACGGATCCAGAGGGGTGTCCATGGATCCGGTTGGGTGTCCGTGGATCCAGTTGGGTGTCCATGGATCTGGTTGAGTGTCCATGGATCCAGTTGGGTGTCCACGGAGCTGGAGGGGTGTCCATGGGTCCGGTTGGGTGTCCGTGGAGCTGGAGGGGTGTCCGTGGGTCCAGTTGCGTGTCCACGGATCCAGATGGGTGTCCATGGATCTGGATGGGTGTCCATGGATCCGGATGGGTGTTCGTATGGATGGATGCGGATTATGTCCACAGCTCCAGATGGAGGTCCATGGCTCCTGACGGGTGTCTGTGGATCCTGGATGGGAGTCCACGGATCTGGTAGAGCATCCATGGCTCCAGCTGGGCGTCCGTGGATCTCAGTCAGCATCCACAGCTCCAGATGGAGGTCCACAGCTCTGGAAGAGCATCCATGGATCCAGATGGATTTCTACGGCTCTGGAAGAGCATCCATGGCTCCAGCTGGGCGTCCGTGGATCTCAGTCAGCACCCATGGCTGCAGATGGGTGTCCACACCTCTGGATGGACGCCCACGGCTTCAGATGGGTGTCCATGGATCCAGATGGACTTCCACAGCTTCAGATGGATTTCTATGGATCTGGAAGAGCATCCATGGCTCCAGCTGGGCGTCCGTGGATCCAGATGGACTTCCACAGCTCCAGATGAACGCCCACAGCTCCGGACAGGTGCCCATGGATCCAAACAGGCATCCACGGATCCCAACAGGTATCCACAGCTCTGGATGGATGCTGGGAGCAAATCCACCTTCCAGAATGACCACGACCTGATGTCTTCTTCCACCAAGAGTGAAAGCGCTTTGCAGGGCTTCCCCGCTCATCCCGGTGATGCCACAGAAGAAGGGACAAGAAGTGGAGACAAGTTTCTCCGGCAAATGCTCCCTAGGGATAAGACAAATCCTAACGTAGCTATGGGGGAGCGGAGGTGGCTCCATGGACCCCCCAGTTTCTGTCTCACCCTATCTGATCAGGATAAAAGCACCCACGGGATGGTGAAGAAAACCCAAACAAGGGAGAAACCCGCAGAGCGCAGGTGTCGGGTGGGAAGAGAAGAGAATAAGCCGGGATCAGGAGGGATTAAGCAACAGTTCCCGAAAAAAGTCACGCATGTGGCCGAGCACGTCCCTGCTCCAATTTTGTGCAGGAAGAGAAGCTACGGCTCAGCCACGAGCATCTGCTGCTCCAAACCCCACTTCTTCAGCGCTGCTCCTTCGGGGAAGATGGTCGCGTCTTCTCCATCCATCCTCCAACGTGCCACCACCCGGCGGTTCTCCCAGGGGAGCTTTTTCGCCGTAGGCTTCGCCGTCGTTCTTGGTACAAGCCAAATATCGCCGCAACGAACCAAGGCCAGACCTTGGTTGAATCCTGCCACTGGAATCACCCCATCAACCACATCCAGCGGCGACCGGACGCTTCGGGAGAACCTTCACCAAGCAGATGAAGCCAGCGGAGACCATGAGTGGCAAAGCCGGGATCAGCCGGTGGCATTGGTGGCTTCCGAGATGCAATGAGCTTGGCCAACCCAACCCAAGGATGAACTGAAGGATCTTCACTGCTGGAGAGGGTCACCGGGTTACGGTCGTTTTGGCATCTCCCTGGGGACCAAGAGCAAGGTGAAGAGGCTCCATCACATCTCCAACCCCAACGGCATTTCACGTTGGCCGGAGCCTTCTTCACCAAGAAGACGAAGCCAATGGAGACCATGAACGGCAAAGCCACAACGGCCCGCAAAGGATCACGCGGTGGTATCGGCGATTTTGGAGACCCAACACCACCGAAGGATGAAGGTTCTTCAGCGCTGAAGACGGCTGTTGGGTCACGGTTGGCGTTGGTGGGTCAACGCCTTGACCGGCGTCTCCCCAGGGAGCAAGAGCAGCGAGAAGAAGCTCCTGACCCATCCCCAACCCTTACGCCGTTTCACGCTGGCTGGTTAAATCTCACCCGCGGGGCTAAAAATCACCGAGATTAAAGAAAAAGGTAATTTCTGTGATGACATTCCAAGAGAGATTTAGAGCAGAAAGGTTAAATTGGAGCACGAGGCTGGCGTGTCGGCAGCCACTTGTATTTTATTTTATTTTTCTCTAAATCCTCATCTTTTACTCCCACCCAGATTTACTCAGAATAGCAGAACACCGACATATGATTCACTATCATCATAATTTCCACGTAATTGGTTAAAATTCCATGATTATACAAAAAAGTGCATTTTCTGTAGCAAGCCACTTTATTGATTTTATTCTTTAAAACTAAAAATATCAAAGCTATACAGTTTTTCTCTGTTCTTTTCAGGGGGAAGGGAAAAAAGCTGGTGGTTACATGGCTGTGAGATCCCGAAGCATGCAGAGAGAATATAAAAATAAACAGATTTATATAAACTATTTGTAGCAGATCAAGGTTAAGCGGGGGGGAAAAAAAAAATCTAAATAAAAGTATATATGGAAAACAGTCCGTTCTTAGTTAAATTCATCCCGATCTTCCAACAGGCTGGTGTGCTCAGGAAAAAAAATAGATTAAAAAAATTACAAGTTTGCTAAAAACATGCAGTTATACATTCCAATCAAATCACGATCCCATGTCTCCTGGGAAAATAACAAAGTTATTTGGGGAAAATATTGTAATAAATGCTAAAAGTGCCTTGAGTTTATAACAGAACCACCCCCAAAAAAGCACCTTTTTGATATAATATTGGTTATAAATATGATTTTTTTGGTATAAAAGGTTTTTAGGGCAACTGAGCTGCGACGGGGCCTCTGAGATTCATCAGCGGATTTTGTTTTTAGTGGAAAATATTAATTTGAACTAATTCTGCTCTTGGAGCTGGGAGAGGTGGTTTCATCCACCCCACGGATCCCCCCAAAATCACCGATGTTGGCAACTGCTGCGCTGCCGGAGGAGCGACCGGGTCAGCTGTTACCCTCCAAAGCCCAGGAAATACACCAAAATCTGCCTAATTTGCCCCAAAAACCACTTGACAGGACGTCAGATACCCCACCCAAGGAGGAGGACGCTCAACCCGGAGCCTGGCTCCCTGTCCGCACGGCAAGTATCTGACACGATGAGATGAGGTTCTTCTAAGTCAAGACTAACCGGTACGGCCGCGGTTCCTGACTGTGCTGCCTCGCCGCGGGCAAAGGCGGCTAAGACCGAGCCTAAGAGACCTCTGTCCTCGGGCAGTGGTGGCTAAACCGAGCCTAAGAGATCTCTGTCCTTGGGTCAAGGTGGCTAAACCGAGCCTAAGAGATCTCTGTCCTTGGGCAGAGGCGGCTAAACCCAGCCTAAATCTCTGTCCTTGGTCAAAGGCGGCTAAACCGAGCCTAAGAGATCTCTGTCCTTGGGCAGAGGTGGCTAAACCCTGCCTAAGAGATCTCTGTCCTTGGGCAGAGGTGGCTAAACCCAGCCTAAATCTCTGTCCTTGGGCAAAGGTGTCTAAACCGAGCCTAAGAGATCTCTGTCCTTGGGCAGAGGCAGCTAAACCCAGCATAAGAGACGGGACTCTTAAATCCTTCCCATCATACATCATGACAGACAAACCGAGCCTGGGAATGGGGCAAAAAGGAACAAATAATCTCCAAAAGCTTAAAAAAATAAATGGCTGGGTTAAATCAATCCTGCTCTCTCACAAACTCGATGGAAAACGGATCCAGGATCAACCCACAGCAAAATAAACCAGCGCGGGGAGGACGTGGGGTGGATGTCGGCAGCTGGGACGACAGGTATCTGTGGTTAAACCTGGGTACCTCGGAGTTAAACCCGGGTATCTGGGAATTAAACCTTTAAATTAAACCCACGTACCCGCAAATTAAACCCGGGTAACTCTGAATTAAATCCAGGTAACTCTGAATTAAACTCAGCTACCCGCAAATTAAACCTGAGGAGCTGCGGATTAAACCTGGATCCATCGGAATTAAAACCAAGTCGCTGCGGATTAAACCCGGGTACCCGGGGATTAAACTCGGGTTATGTCTGAATTAAACGCGGGTACGCACAAATTCTGGCTTAACTCTGAAATTAAAACTCCAGGACCTGCCAACTAAACCCGGGTATTTCTGAATCAAACCGGGGTAGCCGCAAATTAAACCCAGGTGCCTCCAAACTAAACCTGGGATCTTCTGACTTAAAAAATCCAAATATTTGAGATTTAAACCCGGATATCTCGGAATTCCACCTCCGAGACGCCGACAAGTCCCACCCGCTCTGAGCCTTACGTTAAGCCTCCTCCTAAGGACCGAACGGGTAACTCGGCAGCCAAAGCAATTACAAGATTTGCTGAAGCAATTAAAAGATTTGCCGAAAGCAGCTCGGCAACCCCAGGAACGGGTTTTCCCGCGTTGCTGAGCCAGCTCTAATCCCGGGTTTTAATCCTCAATAAATCATCACCGCACCACCGGAGCCGCGAAAAGTTTTTTCAGTTACACAACTGCCCGGAACGCGCGGATAAATGGAATTTTCCTTTAGGAAAATTCAGGAAAAAAAGCAAAATTAGGGACCGCGAACTAACCGAGGCTCAGATTTAATTGCTGAAGTTTTAGTTGCTATTATTAATTATCGCAGCTGCGTGATTTCGTCACCCCGACCAGTCTTTCGGGGATCCTAGGATGTATCTCCCAAAATATTTCAGAGATAAAATAACCCCGGCTCAGCCGAATGGTGAGGATGGACAGGCAGAAAGGGTCTGGTTTGGTGTTAAATCAAAAACTAAAAATTTCTTTAAAATTGAAGAATTTTTTAAAAATTGAAAAAAATTGCAAAATTTTTTAAAAGTTATAGATTTTTTAGAAAACCTAAAATATTTTTTAAAATATTTTAAAAATTGGGGTTTTAAGTTGCCTGAGCACCATCCGCATCCACCCGAGACACTCAAAGCAAACACAAAGTCCGACCGAGACGCTTCCAGGATGGAATTTGGGGTCATTGCTCCACTAATTGCTAATTACGACGAGTTAAACCGGAATAACCCTCTCCACTGGCACCTCTGGCTGCTCCAGGCAAAGGCTCAGTCTCATCTCCTACGCTATAAAACCAGGACTATGATTATTTTCCTCCTTTTGAAGCCTCTCCTCAGCAGATTTTTCGGCAAAACGCCCTCGGTTTAATAAAATAACGCGTCTAATCGCCAGCGAGACGGAGGGACAGAGACGTCGGCCGGACTCAAGCGGGTAAAATAAAAATAATTCTGACTTTTCAAAGCTCCGGATTGCACAAAGGCAAGAGGCAGCTCATGGGAGTCACCGCCGAGCGGCAAAACTGCGTTTAAAGGGAATAAAATGGAGCAGCAATTAATGGCAATTAAGTCTCGTTAATCATTTAATTGCGCCGGTGATTGCTCATGTGCCTTACCATGAACCGCCTCCGCTCTTTTTTAATGACAAACCCAAGCAAGCGCAAAAATCGAGGTGAAAACCCGACGTGATCGCCTTCCGCCACCGATTTTGAAATCCCAAACGTCCATCGCACGGAGGAATCCCACCGTCCGGCCAGACCAACGCCTCGTTAACAGCCAACAAGATCGTTAAGGTGCCAGAAATTAACAAAAAAACCCACACGGTGAGTTTGGGAGCTTCCCGGAAAATTTCAAATCTAATTCTCCGCTTAAGCCAGCGCAGGTGTTGCCACGATTATCCTCCCCGAAAAAAAATAAAGATATTAACGTTTTACAACGAAACGAAGCGCCCCGTCCTGCTCAGGGTCGTTAAATTAACGTCACCGTCAACGCACCGTGTCAAAAACGTATCTTGAAACATCTTTAAAAGTCTTAAAATGTCTTAAAATTTGTCTTAAAACATCTTAAAACGTGTTTCAAAAGGTCTTAGAATGTCTTAAAGCATCTTTCAGCATCTTAAAAGGTCTTAAAATGTCTTAAAATTTGTCTTAAAACATCTTAAAAGGTGTATGAAAAGGTCTTAGAATGTCTTAAAGCATCTTTAAGCATCTTAAAAGGTCTTAAAAGTTCTTAAAATTTGTCTTAAAACATCTTAAAAGGTGTCTTAAGAGGTCTTAGAATGTGTTAAAGCATCTTTCAGCATCTTAAAAGGTCTTAAAATGTCTTAAAGCATCTTAAAAGTTGCTTTGAAAAGGTCTTAGAATGTCTTAAAGCATCTTTAAGCATCTTAAAAGGTCTTAAAATGTCTTAAAACATCTTAAAAGGTGTTTCAAAAGGTCTTAAAATGTCTTACTGCGTCTCTAAGCATCTTAAAAGGTCTTAAAACATCTTAAAGCATCTTAAAAGTTGCTTTAAAAGGTCTTAAGGCATCTTTAAGCATCTTAAAAGGTCTTAAAATGGCTTAAAGCATCTCAAAAGGTCTTTGAACATCTTTCAGCATCTTAAAAGGTCTTTGAAAGGGTCTTAAAACATCCTGAAGCATCTCGAAGTCTTAAAACACCTTAAAGCGTCTAAAAAGGTCTTAAAGCATTTTAAACTATCTTAAAAGGGGTTTTAAAAGGTCTTCAATAATCTTAAAAGGTCTTAAAACACCTTAAAATATCCTAAAAGGTCTTTTAACACCTAAACCCACCCTAAAAGGTCTTTTAAAGGTTCTTAAAAGGTCTCAAAATACAACTTAAGAGTGATTCAAGGGAAACGTTGCAAATATCGGGGTGAAGAGCTGCGGGATACGGGGCAAATCCCCGCGGTCGGGGTTTTTTTCCCTGGGGATTTTATCAGAAAAGGAGGAAAATCCGGTCAAAACGGCACCAGGATAGGAAATTCATTAATGAAAAGAGATTCATTGTCTTAATTCACCTCCCACCCAAAGCGCTATGGGCTGGATCCGCGACAACGCCGGCGCAGACCGAGGGCCAACGCCCGTCTTCGTTGGTCAAATAAATCCCAAATCCTCACGGCCGGACTGGCAAACGCCGGAGAGCTGTCGGATTTGGGGCCAAAGAGCCAAAAAAAGGCCAAAAATATTTAAAAATTCCCAACGCGAGAGCGATCCGTCCTTCGCATCCACCCGGCTGCCGTTTGGGGAGAAAAACCCCAAAAATAAGGGCTTAAGGCTCTGGAGTTGGGATGAGACGCTGTGGGTTGAGCGGGGGAATTTTTTCGGGTGGGTTTCATTCAGAAACGGGACTAAGCCGGGCTTAAGGCTCCGGATTTGGGAGGAGTCGGTGTCGGTCCAAATTAACGCGACACCATGAGGCGGGTGGGATGAACCCGGTTTAATCTGGTTGATCGTGAGCTTGGAAGAAATAAAGAGAAATTGGAGAAAAATTTCAGAGCAATTGCTTTCCCCCACCCCGGGGAGAATTTAGCACCAAATAATTTCATTTTCAGATCGCTGAATCGCTCCAGCAAAACCTTTCTGCTCCTTTAAATTAAAAAAAAAAAGCCAAAATTGATTAAAAATACATTAAAGTACGTTAAAAGAGATCCGGCTCTGGACTTATCCCGGACAAAGCCATCCCTAAAAATCAGAATTTCGCCGGGAAGCATCGCCAGGACCAGCTCAAAGGTGAGTCCGACTAATCCTGCTTTATTTTTTGGGTTTTATTTTATTTTTTGGGTTTTACTTTATTTTTTGAGTTTTATTTTATTTTTGGGGTTTTATTTTATTTTTTGTGTTTTAGTTTTGGGGTTTTATTTATTTTTTAATTTTATTTTTTGGGTTTTATTTTATTTTTTGTGTTTTATTTTTGGGGTTTTATTTATTTTTTTAAAATTTTTTTTTGGGGGGTTTTATTTTATTTTTCATTTCTGCTCCTTTTTTTTTTTTTGCTGCCGTTTGCCCTCTGCGCCCAACCCCGCTACAAAAAAAATCGACCCGAATTATTTTTTTTTTTAGCGTTTCCCAATTTCCCAACCCGTTGGCGACACAACCGTCTGATGGGTGACTTAAGTGCTGGGATACTGAGCCTCCAGGATCCCGGCTTAGATAGCGGCTGGGAGGAAAATCCAGATTTATCCGACGGCACAAGATTTGTTTCCCTAAAACCGTGGAGGGAACGCTCGCGAGGAAAACGGAACGATTCAGAAGAACGTTGAGAACAGCCTGACTTTAAGAACAGCCTAATTTAAGCTGATGAAGAAGAAGCCAAGAGTTCCAAATTGTGAAGAATTTTAAAATTCTAAATTTAATTTTAATTTTCTTTTTTTTTTCCTCGGGATCAGCCCAACGGCGTAAAAATAAACCAGGTTTTTACAGGTCAAATCCCGTTTCCTCCGGCTTCTCCGCGGCGCGAGCGGAGCCGGTGAGAAGGGTTTAAACCTCTCCTTCAAGGGAAAAATCCATTTTTTTGCTAAAAATACAAATCGAGGTCATCAACCGGACAAAGAGCCGCCTCTGCGCACGCTGGGTTTTCTTTTTTTTGCCTCCCGCGCTCACGTCCAAGTCCAGCAAGGAAAAATTGAGGAATTAATCATCGTGTCGAGCTTAAGAAACCGCCCGAGACGCGGCCGCTATCGGCAAGTTGTCCAGGTCGAGCTTAAAATCGGGCAACACTGTATCGGGGGGGTTTGAAATTATAAAGATTTAAAAAAAAAAAAATAATTAGAAGACTGAGTCAGGAATGAAAACATATTTATTTATACAGAAAAGCAGGTTTAGGACTGAGTTGTTAAATAAGCTACGTCTAACCTGTTTCTGAATCTTCGCTGTCGGAGGAGCTGGACTCGCTGGTGCTCTCCGACTCGGAGGAGGAGAACCCCTTCATCTTGGAGGAACCAGCAACGACGTCCACCTTCTCCGCTGCAAGGGAACAGGACGACATCGTTAGGGATTAATTAAATAAGCCGGAGTCCTGCCTGCTCCTCCTAATCCTAATCCCGCTTCTCCTCCCCAGCCGTCCCCGGGGGCTGAGCGAGACCTGCGGCGTCCGGATGTTCCTGAGGATGGGTTAAGCCGAGCTTTAATCCTGCGGATGGGTTAAACTGAGATTTAATCCTGTGGATGGGTTAAACCGAGTTTTAATCCCATGGATGGGTTAAACTGAGCTTTAATCCCGCAGATGGGTTAAAATGAGATTTAATCCCGCAGATGAGTTAAACCGAGCTTTAATCCCATGGATGGGATAAAATGAGATTTAATCCTGCGGTTGGGTTAAACCGAGCTTTAATCCCGTGGATGGGTTAAACTGAGATTTAATCCCACGGATGGATTAAGACAAAATTTAATCCCGTGGATGGGTTAAACTGAGCTTTAATCCTGCAGATGGGTTAAAATAAGATTTAATCCCGCGGATGGGTTAAACCGAGCTTTAATCCTGCGGATGGGTTAAGCCGAGCCTTAATCCCGCAGATGGGTTAAACTGAGCTTTAATCCCACGTCTCGGTTTATTTCCAGCGCTGAGCTGGGCCAGCTGGGACGTGGCGGGGTCTCAGACGTCTTTGGGGGGAGGATTTTTCTGGGGGTGTCCCCTTGTGTCACCTAAATTAAAAATTTAAAGACCCCTAAAAAAAAAAAAATTTATCGAAATGTTTGCTCAGGTAGGGAAGGAGAAAGAAAAGTTCCAGGATTTGGCCGGGTTTGTTTTCCACTCGGATTTCGTCACCCCTCGGGTACGAAAAATGGAGAAATTCCCTTTAAATCCCCAATTTTTCCCCTTGCTCAGCGCCACGTCTCCTCTCGCCGAGCGGGATTTCGGTAAAAAAAGGGTTTGTCTGGGCTTTGGTCATGAATAAAAATAGAAATTTATTCTATAAATATATTTTTTTTAAATATTCCCAATAAAAACGGGGGTAAAGAAAAAATGTAACTGGAATTTCTGTATGTAAGAAATGGATCTAAAATAGATTTAAATTAGATTAAAATAGATTAAACTAAATCAAAATATGTCAAAATATATTAAAATGGGGATTGAAAAATAAACCAAACCGGGGGAGCAGAGCTC
>NW_010098952.1:0-307 GCF_000699245.1 Pterocles gutturalis | reverse complement strand
GTCTCAAATCTCAGGCATCATTTGCCTGCTCATGAGACAGAAGGATGGTGCAATGACCGTCGCTGCTGCTGGCAGAGGCCTTCTCCAGCCTCGCCTTAAGTCCCAGTCAGGTTTGAAAGGCAGGAAGAGGATATTGCCTGCTCTCCTTAGTGCTGCATTCCAGCGATAAGTTTGTGATCCCTACAGGTAGTTGGAGCATTGACAGCAATTACCGGGCCAACACTGCTGCTTTTGGACTCCAATGTCAAAGGTTCAATCTTTAGCAACACTCAGCATTTGGTGGCCCTCTTCTTTCACTTGAACTCAG
>NW_010098951.1:0-200 GCF_000699245.1 Pterocles gutturalis | reverse complement strand
CTGGGGCTCGCCCCGCTCCCCGTCTGTGCTCCCCAGCGCTGCCCTCATGTGATCCAGGATTCGCCTTTTCCTTCATTAAACAGCTGCTGCCCCTGTGCCGGGATCACAAGCTCCGGCTGCCCCGAGGCTGCTCCCACGCGCACTGAGGCTCTTCAGGAAAGTTCGGCTCCTGCCTCCCCTTGAATGGAGCCGCTTGTTCT
>NW_010098950.1:5369-5620 GCF_000699245.1 Pterocles gutturalis | reverse complement strand
CAGTGGTGGCCATGCCACAGCAGGTCCAGTTTGCTGCTGGCCATGTCACAATGGGCAGCATGGCTGTGTCACTGTGAGGTCACACTGCGCCTGTGACACAGCCTCACCGGGGGTATAAAAGGGGCCGCAGGGTGGTGGGTCCTGCACCCTGGAGGACCATCTGGAGGACGAACAGGGATAAGCTCCCACATGGCTGGCGCCACTAAGGAGCAACCCACCAGCATGAGGCTGACCAAGATGGATTTCCGGGA
>NW_010098950.1:413-5267 GCF_000699245.1 Pterocles gutturalis | reverse complement strand
GCACTGCAGCCATCTCAAGGGTGTCCCCACCCGGGGCTGGGAACAGCAATGATACTTTACATCTGCCAATGCGGCACAGCTCAGGGGGTGTTGGAGGGTCGAGAGCCAGCAGATGCAGTGCGTGACCTGCTTTTCCTTTGCTTTCCAGAGCAAGCAGCTGTCTGGGATGCAGTGGATGGATACATTCAGGAGCAGCTCCTGCTGGGCAAGGTGGGCTGACACCCGCATCCTTCTTGCCTACCCAGGGGGATGAGGGGTCTCCATGGTCGTGGGGCATGGCCTGCAGTTACTCATCCCCTCCTCACAAAGCAGGAACCTCACCCCAAAAATCCCCACCAATGGAAAAACAGGGGCCGTGCAAGGCTGGTGTGGCACGTGGTGTTGGACTGCAGGGCTGGAAAGCAGCTGCTTCTGGAAGCCCCCCTGCATGCCCAAGGCTGCTTCTGCCCTGACTCCAGCACTTGCTTTTTCGGTGGGGGAAGGAGAAGCAGAGGACTTGGCAGCTCCTCCCTAAAGCTCTCCCCAATGCCCCACCTCACGGCTCTGAACAGCAGGGATGGTGCTTGGTCCAGTCCAAAGCACCGTCCCTGCTCAGGGCCACATACAGATCTTCTGTGCAACCACTCCTTACTCTTCTGCCCTTCCCTTCTCTTCTCCTTGCAGGGCATACGAATTCCCACCCTCGGCTCCTTCGATGTGGTCCCCACACGGACCCCAGTGGGGAAGAAGATCATCACTATCCAGAGGCCTGTGTTCCGCCTGGCCAGGAACCTTGCAGGTGTCCACAACATCATGGAAAATAAGGACGACCTGCCTGGTAAGATGGCAGATGAAACCCTGGCGGCCTGC
The DNA here is from genome assembly GCF_000699245.1 of Pterocles gutturalis. Classification (NCBI taxonomy): domain Eukaryota; kingdom Metazoa; phylum Chordata; class Aves; order Pterocliformes; family Pteroclidae; genus Pterocles; species Pterocles gutturalis. Next base: position 4,418 of record NW_010098950.1, on the reverse strand, counting down.
ACAGGCGGGGCGAAGGGGGCTATCATGTCCCTTTTCTGAAAGCACACTGCCCCCTTTGCGGGGCAGATCCAACAACGGGACCTTTCTGGGCAATGACTGCAGTAAGCAGCCCTTGGGAAATGCCTGTGGAAGGGCCACTGGGTGATGGCCTCCTTCCCTCTCTTCCCTGTGGTTTTGCAGGCAATAAGGAGCTGGAGCCTATGAAATACTCCAAGGTGGCCAGGGATGCCTCTGTATCCCGGAAGAAAGTGGAGACCTGCATCCAAGGCACCACGTCCCTCCTGTCCCACTGCCTGGGGAAGGGGGAGAACGTCGCCCTTGTCCTGAGGGACATGGGGATGCTCCTCATCGAAGACAGGAAGATGCAAATGAGATTCTTCCCTGACTTCCTGGAGAGGATTACTGGGATCAGGACCCGGGAAGGGGCTGCATTCAAGGTGAGCGTTTCCGTTTCCCCATCGCTTGGGTAGACCCACAGTGGTTGCCCAGCACTGCTTGTGTGCGGCCTGCCAGGACACGGCCAGCTGCTCCGGCCAGGCGAGAGCACGGTCCCGCCACCTCTTGCTGCCCTGAACTCCACCGCTGCTGAGCGCCTGGGCCACGCGGAGGATGCCCTGCCATCTCCACATTCCTCCGTTGCAGGTTCCCCAGCTGCAGAACGCGGTGCTGTCCCCTGTGGTCCCTGTTGCTTCCCTGACTTTCACCGGCCGCGTCATCATCTTTCCTGAGTAAGTTCCTTGGCTCAGCTGCATTTTGGTACCGTTTGCTCCTTGCGACTACGGGAGTCCTGCTGCGGGGACTCCGAGCAGCGACTGTCAATCGTGTCTGGCCTCTAGTCTGTCCTCTGAGCAGATCTGATGGGACAGCTGGAGGACTTTAGGCAACACGTGCTTCCCATCATAGCCCGCACGGCTTTTCCAGGCCACCCCATTTCCCAGGACAGTCCTTGGGGATGGGGCACAGTCGACTTGGGAAAACAACGGCCTTTACGGCAATGCCAAACCCTGCCTGCCAGCAGGTGATCGCAGCAAGTGGCCAGGGCTGCTGATGCCATGGCTCATGCTGGTGTCGTCTCTTTGTCTCCAGGTTTCGACTGGAGTTTGTGCCCAAACCAAAGACCAGGCGTGCTCTCAAGCACTTGAGAAATGTCCCTGCTGAGGACAAGGAAGGTAAAACCAGCCCCGGCTCCTTTCCGTAGGGCAGACAGCCAGCTACTGCGATCTGATAAGAAAATCCCGGCTGATGATTATCAAAGGCTCTGACTTGCGCCAGAGCTTTATGCCAGCTCGGCACAGCCTTTTCTCCTGGCGACTCGTGGGCTTCACGAGAACCAAGCTCTGGGGTGGGATGTGCCCAAGATGCCCATGCCCTGGGGTACAGCAAGAGGGTGAGGGTCCAAGGGCCTGTCCTCGCTCCAGGAGAGTACCTCTCCAAAAGACACTGTCACCTCACTGGCGTTACCCAGCTCCTCTTTCCAAAACCCAGCGCCATTAACGCATTCGCAGAGGAGGCCGGCAAGCACCACGGCTGGGGAGGCTGCCAGGCCTCTGGAAGCAGCAGGCTGCGAGGGGCGCACAGCGGCCCTCTTGCATGTTTTGGGAAGAGGCCTGAGCACCGCTGCATGTCACTGGGGCTGGCAGCGTCACGGCGATGCTCTTCTGACGCACTCTCTCCTTCCTACTTCCAGTGACACCTCCTGAACTGCTCTTGCCAGCTGTGGAAACACCCCATCCCCACAGCAGGAGACGGCTACAGCCAGCCTCGCTCCAAGCTTATCTGAGCTTGACTGCTGCCCACAGCGATCTGCTCTGGGATAAGCAGGAAACGGAGAAGAGGCAGAGCTCCTGGAAGAGGACCGTCGAGTGGGTCAGGTGAGTCTGGAGGCTCAGGGCTGGCGTCTGCACAGGGTCCTTTTCTGACCCGGCAAGAGCCCATTCCCCAGCCCCAGACACTGGTGAAGGCAGCGCCAGGAGGGTGGGACGGGTCTGCTGGGAGCTCCCTGTTTCACAGGGCTGGCTGCTTTCCTTCCCTTCGGGAGATCCCCACGTGGCCACCTGAGCTGTGCAGGGGGACAGCCCTGTGTCAGCCGAGGGTCCCGGCTCAGGGGGTTTCCTCTCATGAGCCGGGCGCAGCCATCGGCTGGGCTGCCAGAGGCTGTGCAAAGAGGCAGGCGGCTCGTGGCGGCAGGACGCGGCCCCAAATCCATCCCGTCCTCAGCAGACCCCTCCTGTTGTGTCCTTTCAGGCGTCTGTCAGCAAACTCGGGGCACTCCACTAAAAAACGCAGCCTGTGACCAGCCAGCCTCAGTTCAAAGCGGCCCAAAGGCCAAGTCTCAGAGCGGAGCCAAGCCCAGGCAACAAAACCTAAGAGGCACGGGTGAGGAGAAGAGAAAAGAAAGCTCCCGTCGGAAGCAAAGCACCGCTAACGAGCTCTGAGGTCAGTATGCCTAAGGAGGCCAGGATGCCTGAGGCGCCCACCTACGTGGTCTTCCTTCCACAGCCACCACCACAACACACACGGCCATGTTCTTTGGCCACGTTTGGAAGGCCTACTGACCGCGAGGCTGCTCTGGGCTGGAGAGGGGACTGTTTCTTCCCACCTCCTTGCTCCTTTAGATGCCAGCTGGGAAGAGAAAGGCTTTTTGGGTGGGTCTGGCACAGCTTGGGAGCAAACCGCTGCTGCTGGAGAGGCTGTGGGGAAAGGGCAAAGAGAGGGAGAGAAATGGATGCCCTGCTCTGCCCCCAGTGTCCTGAGCTGCAGCCGCCCCAGAGCTCTGCGGGTGGGCAAAGAGCTCCCAAATCCTGCAGTATTGTTCTACAAGAGTCTCTCTTCTTTTGCAGAATCCCATCTGTCGGGACACAAAGACCTCGGGAAAGAGATGAATAAAAACACCCAGGAGAAGCTGCAAGAGAGTGTGGACTTTTTCAATTGCTCTCAGCAGTCCTGGGCTTGCTCAGTGCCTACAGCCACTCATGCAATGAGTTTCCATCTCTCAGCTCACAGCACAGAGAAACCACCCGCATCCATCTGACCCATCCCGAAGATGGGAACCCTTACGGCACAGCCGGGCACCCTGGGCCAGGCTGGAAACTCAGAGCTGGAGGAGAAGGCTGCCAGGAGGATGGTCCACAGAGATGGGTCACTGTCCATATCCGTGACATTCCCTGGGCCAAGGAGGTTTGATTTTTGCAAGGGCAAAAGCCTCAGATCCCAGAATGCTGCAAAGCGTCCTTGAGCCTGCTGGTGTCACGAAGATTCTCATGTCCAAGCAAACAGTGAAGACACACTTAGAAAAAATTTCCTGGCATTCAAAGACCAGTTTTAGTGCTGGGAGTGGGTTAAAACCGCAACCTGCCAGCATGCGCCAGCAGCTCTAGCCAAACCCCCTGCAAAATCACTTTACCGGCTGCAAGCGAAGCCTCTCGTTCAGACTTTCCCGGCGCAAAACACAGGGATAGGGGTGTGGGAGAGCAAAGCATCCTCCACCTCCAGCTTTTTGGGGCTGTTCCCAGTGGAAAAATACCAGGTTTGGAGAGAACACGCACGGCCATTTGCTGTTTCGCTTCAACTTGATTTCTTTTTCCCTGCTTTGCTTGATGCTAGGGGAGAAAGAGATGTTGGCATCCCAAGGCATCATTTCCCCGTCCCGTAGGAAACAAATCCTCATGGCTGCATGTATTTCCCAATTTTTTTTGTCTGAAAAGCATCCAGCAAAGGGAAAAATATTGGGGGGAAATGGTGTTTTGGGGCTTTGCTGCTTGGTTGGGAGCAGGATGGAGCCAGCACCAGGATGTGTGGGGATGCAGGGGCAGTGCTTGTGTGGTCGACCGGGACCAGCTCACCCATGGGGACCCTCAGCTTGGGATGTCCTGTCCCTCCTCGGTCCCCTCCCAAGCCCCAGCCTCTAATTCACTGATTTGGAGCAGAGTGATGCCAATCCTGTGGGAGCAGCCAAAGCCACAGGGAAGAAGGGTCAGGCCGGCACTGGACCCCCTGCACTACAGC
>NW_010098950.1:0-348 GCF_000699245.1 Pterocles gutturalis | reverse complement strand
CGGCAGCCTGGCCGCCGCAGCCCCGCGTCCATCACCCCTGTGCACCAGCACGCCTGTGTACAACTACCCACGCAAAGGTGCGTGAGCACACCCCTGTGCGAGCATGTGCCTGTGCAAGTCCCGCTGCATGCACCACGCTTCTGTGCAAACACCCACGAGCAAGCATGCTCCTGTGCCTGGCTGCAAGCTCCCAGGAGCAACTGCAACCGCATGTGCAAACAGCAGCGGGCAATCTCCAGTGTGCAAACACTTGCATGGAACGACTGCACTGCCTGTGCAAACACCCGCAACACGTTTGCACGCACGCACCGCTATGCTCACGCTCCTTGGCGCAGAAACGCGTGCAAC
>NW_010098949.1:0-1349 GCF_000699245.1 Pterocles gutturalis | reverse complement strand
AGTGCACCCTGGTACGAAACACTGCATGGTGGTGCAGACATTGCACAGCAGTGCAGACATTGCATGTTGCACCATTGCATTGCATTGCAGACGACAGTGCACCCTGGTACGAAACACTGCATGGTGGTGCAGACATTGCACAGCGGTGCAGACATTGCATGTTGGTTGCACCACTGCATTGCAGACCTTGCATGTCAGTGCAGACACTGCACAGCAGTACAAGCATTTGCACACCTGTGCAAACATTGCATTTGCTTGCATTGCATTGCAGACCTTGCATGTCGGCGCAGACGCTGCACGGCGGTACCAGCATTTGCACACCTGTGCAAACATTGCATTTGTTTGTATTGCATTGCAAACGTTGCATGGCGGTGCAGACACTGCACGGCACTATGAGCATTTGCACGCCTGTGCAAACATTGCATTTGCTTGCATTGCTTTGCAGACCTTGCATGTCGGCGCAGACGCTGCATGGCGGTACGAGCATTTGCACGCCTGTGCAAAAATTGCATTTGTTGCATTGCATTGCAAACGTTGCATGGTGGCGCAGACACCGCAGAGCGCTATGAGCATTTGCACACCTGTGCAAACATTACATTTGCTTGCATTGCATTGCAAACATTGCATGGCAGTTGCACCATCGCATCACAAACATTGCATTTGCTTGCATTGCTTTGCAGACCTTGCATGTCGGCGCAGATCCTGCACGGCGATACAAGCATTTGCACGCCTGTGCACACATTGCATTTGCTTGCATTGCTTTGCAGACCTTGCATGTCGGCGCAGATCCTGCACGGCGATACAAGCATTTGCACGCCTGTGCACACATTGCATTTGCTTGCATTGCTTTGCAGACCTTGCATGTCGGCGCAGATCCTGCACGGCGATACAAGCATTTGCACGCCTGTGCACACATTGCATTTGCTTGCATTGCTTTGCAGACCTTGCATGTCGGCGCAGATCCTGCACGGCGATACAAGCATTTGCACGCCTGCGCAAACATTGCACTTGATTACATTGCATTGCAAACGTTCCATGTCGCTGCAGGCATTGCATGTCGGTTGCACCACTGCATTGCAAACATTGCATGTCGGCGCAGACACCGCAAGGCAGTACGAACACTTGCACACCTGTGCAAACATTGCATTTGCTCGCATTGCATTGCAGACCTTGCACGGCGGCTGCACCACCCCGTCGCAAATATTGCATTTGCTCGCATTGCACTGCAGACCTCGCACGGCGGTTGCACCGCCCCGTCGCAAAGACTGCATTTGCTCGCATTGCACTGCAGACCTCGCACGGAGGTTGCACCGCCCCGTCGCAAAGATTGCATTTGCTCGCATTGCACT
>NW_010098948.1:0-1396 GCF_000699245.1 Pterocles gutturalis | reverse complement strand
TGGCCCCACTCTCCAGGCATGACCATGGCCAAACGGCCACGGGGCTCGCTTTTCAGCCCAGGTTCTCACAGGTACATTGGCAGGAGCCCTCAGGCTGGCCAGGTGAGAAAAGGAAGGATCAGGCCTTCTGCAGCAAGACAACAGAGGAACATTTGCAAAAATGTCGTGGGATCATTCCCCCAACCTCAGCCAGACACCGAGACCCCACCAGCTCACCATGATGCCCGTCTGCTGTATCCCTTCTCCACTTTGCTCCTCCAATTCGCCTTATAACAGTCGTGGGTGTAACCGGGGGGTTTCAGCAAGCCCCCCAAGCTCTGCCACCACCACACTGCTGCACGGGGTGGAGCAGGGGTGGGCACATCCCTCCCAATTCTTCCCAGGCCGCCAGCCAGCCCCAGCACAACCAGAGTGACCCCAGCCTTTCATTCCACTGGGAATGGGCAGCAAGGAGGCCACACCAGCTACCAACTAATTACGGTCCCTTCGATTCATTCCAGGCAAGACACTGCCCTAAACGAATCAATTATGATTTATCGCTCATCCCCTTCACCTCCTTCTCCCCCCCATCAGCACAGCATCAGGACCAATGTCTCTCTTTCCCACCTTCTGCCCCGTTAAGCCACTGTTAATGAAGCCCAAAGCTGGGCTGATTGCCAGGAGCAGATCCCCAGCCCTGCACAGCTCCTGCCTCAGCTCCCCAATGACCCCCCAATTCCTCTCCCATCCCGCTGAGCCTGCAGACAAATGTTCAGGTTCTAGCTGGTACCCAGGGGCCAAGGAGGATGGGGAAGGCTGGACCCAGCACTCCCCCTGCATCCCCACATCCCCTGCTCCCCCTGCCCAGCTCAGAGGCATCATTGCTGGGGGCAAGGGGCTGAGGAGGAGGAAGGCAGCATCCCTCCTGCCCCCTCGAAGTGGGGCTGCAAGCCTTACCTGGACCTCTGTGCGGGGCAGCAGGCTAACCCCCTGCACCCGGGCGCTCGCTCTCGGCTCTGCAAGCCTTACCTGGACCTCTGTGTGGGGCAGCGGGCTAAGCCCCCTGCACCCGGGGGCTCACTCTCGGCTCTGCTCTATATTCGCTGCTGCAGAGCAGAGCGCGGGATGACCCCGCTGGGAGCCTCTCTCCTGCTCAGACGGTGCTAAAGGATGGGATATTTATGAGAAAGCAGCTCCTTAAGAGAAGATTGAAAGCAAAAGGGAAAAAAAAAAAAAAAAAAAAACCACCTCCCTGGCTATGCCAAGAGATGCAGGCTTGGTTTCCCAGGATGTTTATTGCCGTTCTCAGCTTGACCCTCACTCCAGCACGCCGGGATGGGTGAGTCAGGGAGAAGCGTGGCTGATGCCCGCATGATTCAACATGGCACAGAGATTCACAGCCAGCTATGTCGGCTCA
>NW_010098947.1:471-899 GCF_000699245.1 Pterocles gutturalis | reverse complement strand
GGGAACCAGTTGGGGACTGGGAACGGGGCGCCGCAAATAATTTGGGGCCAAATTTGGGCTTTTTCCACTTTTTTTATTCCTCCTCCTCCCCATCACCCCCCCCCAAAAAAAGATTTTTGCCGAAAACACTCCTTTTTTGCCCCAAAACCCCATTTTTTGCCCAAACGCCCCAGTTTTTGCCCCAAAGCCCCATTTCTTGCCCCAGAACCCTGTTTTTTTGCCCCAAAACCCATTTTTTGCCCAAAACCCCAATGTTTTTCCCCCAAAACCCCATTTTTGGCCCCAAAAACCCCATTTCTTGCCCCAAAACCCCATTTTTTTGCCCCAAAATCCTTTTTTTGCCCAAAAACCCCATTTCTTGCCCCAAAACTGTTTTTTTTTGCCCCAAAATAAATTTTTTTACTAAACCCCCCCTTTTTGGCCCCAAA
>NW_010098947.1:0-317 GCF_000699245.1 Pterocles gutturalis | reverse complement strand
CTTTGTTGCCCCAAAACCCCCATTTTTTGCCCCAAACCCCTTTTTTTATCCCCACAACCCCATTTTTCCCCAAAACCCTTTTTTTTGCCCCCAAAATCCTTTTTTGTGCCCAAAAACCCCATTTCTTGCCCCAAAACCTTTTTTTCCCCCAAAACCCCCCTTTTTGGCCCCAAAATCCCATTTCTTAGCCCCAAACCCCCTTTTTTTTTCCCAAAAAACCCCATTTTTTTGCCCCAAACCCTTTTTTTTGCCCCAAAACCCCCTTTTTGGCCCCAAAATCCTTATTTTTTGCCCAAAACCCCCGTTTTTTGCCCCAA
>NW_010098946.1:1036-1801 GCF_000699245.1 Pterocles gutturalis | reverse complement strand
CGTGTCACCTGGGGGGGGGGACGTGGCACTGGGGGGGGCTGTCACCATGGTGGCACGTCCCCAAGTGGCCCATCCTCATGGTGGCCATGTCACCTGGGTGGTTTGTCCCCATGGTGGCCCTGTCCTCAAGGTCCCATGTCCTCAAGGTCCCATGTCCCCAAGGTCCCATGTCCCCAAGGTGCCATGTCCCCATGGTGGCCTGTCACCAAGTGTCCCCATCCCCATGGTGTCCCACCCCATGGTGGCCCTGTCCCCAAGGTGTCCTGTCCCCAAGGTGTTATGTCCCCACGGTGGCCATGTCAGCCAAGGTGGCACGTCCCCAAGGTCCCATGTCCCCAAGGTGGCCTGTCATCAAGTGGTCCCATGCCCATGGTGTCCCACCCCATGATGGCTCTGTCCCCAAGGTGGCCATGTCCCCAAGGTCCCATGTCACCCAGGTGGCCTGTCACCAAGGTCCCATGTCCCCAAGGTAGTCCAGCACCAAGTGTCCCATCCCATGGTGGCCCTGTCCCCAAGGTGGCCTCTCACCAGAGTGTCCTGTCCCCATGGTGGCCCATCACCAAGGTGGCATGTCCCCAAGGTGGCTTGTCCCCAAGGTCACATGTCCCCAAGGTCCCATGTCACCAAGGTGCCACATCCCTAAGGTGGCCTGTCACCAAGTGGCCCCATGCCCATGGTGTCCCACCCCATGATGGCTCTGTCCCCAAGGTCCCATGTCCCCAAGGTCCCATGTCCCCAGGGTGGTCCAGGACCAAGTGTCCCACC
>NW_010098946.1:529-992 GCF_000699245.1 Pterocles gutturalis | reverse complement strand
GGTTCCCCCCCCCATTGTGGCCCTGTCCCCAAGGTGGCCTTGGCCCCAAGGTCCCATGTCCCCATGGTGGTGTGTCACCAAGTAGCCCCATCCCCATGGTGGCCATGTCACCTGGGGGGCTTGTCCCCATGGTGGCTTGTCCCCATGGTGGCCATGCCCCATGTCACCTTGGTGTCCCCTCTGTCCCCCTGGTGGCCCGTTCCCAGGGGATGTGTCACCAGCAGGGCGTCACCGGCACCAGGGTGGCCCTGCCACCACCCTGTCCCCTCCCCCGGGTGGCCCCATTTCCCCGGGACGTCCCTGTCACCAGGGTGTCCCTGTCACCTGTCACCTGGGTGTCACGACATGGGGGTGTCCCTGTCACCGGGTGTCCCTGTCCCTGGGGTGTCCCTGTCACCTGTCACCTGGGTGTCATGACATGGGGGTGTCCCTGTCACCGGGTGTCCCTGTCACCGGGGCGTCC
>NW_010098946.1:0-241 GCF_000699245.1 Pterocles gutturalis | reverse complement strand
ACGTGGGGGTGTCACGACATTGGGGTGTCCCTGTCACCATGTGTCCCTGTCACCTGTCACCTGGGTGTCACGACATGGGGGTGTCCCTGTCACCAGGCTGTCATGACACGGGGGTGTCCTGTCACCTGGGCGTCCCTGTCCCCAGTCACCGGGCTGTCACGACATTGGGGTGTCCTTGTCACTTGGGCTCCCTGCCACTGGGGGGCGTCCTGACACCCTGGGGGGGTCCCATCACCGGGGT
>NW_010098945.1:11709-13850 GCF_000699245.1 Pterocles gutturalis | reverse complement strand
GGGGTGGGGTGGTGCAGGGTGGGGCCTGTCTCTCTGGTATTCCCGGGATTTCCAAGGAAACCTTTAGAAAATTTCATGAACAAATCTCCTCGGGTTTTTGTTGCACAGATGAGTTCACTGTCTTTGGAGTTTTGAAGACACTCCTCTTTTAGAGAAGGAAATTGTAAACTTCAAAGTGGCAGAAAAGCCACATTTTCCCTGGCAATAATAGTAGCAGAAATTTTTCTGGGATTTGTATGAAGCTGGGTTATATAAAAATGAAATAATTTACAAACATAAGGGGATGCAAAGTGTTTGATTTCCCAGGTTTCCACACTTGAGCACACCTCCGGACCTCCCAGGCTGGAATGCGATCTCGGAAGATTGCTGCTGGCACGGAAACGAAATCTAATGTCCGAGTCATAATTAGCCAAAAGTTTGTTCTCAAAGTACGAAGGTGCAGGCTCCCTAAACACCCGACGCAGCCCGTCCCTGCACACGCAGCAGCCTATGGTGCCGGTTCCCGACCCAGCCCCAGCGAAGCGGCTGCTCCAGCAGGGACCTGGGGGTGCGGGGGAGGAGGGAGGAGATGCTGTATTCCGGATTTAATTGGGGCTGCGGAGAACACGCAGGCGGCGTAGGGGTATAACCTGGATGTAACACACAGGCTGGTGAAAAGTTTCTGAGGAGGAAACGCTGTGACTTTTTCCTGCAGTACACGCTAAACACTCTCCCAGTGAAAAAAATAATGATTGGAAGATTCCTCATTTATTCTGATAAGATATCATCAGTGTCACCGAGACGAACGTTTGGGCAGAACAGCTCTCCTGCCCACACACCATGTTTGCTTTTTAAAAATATTGCAAATAGCTCAGTGGCTTTAAATAAATAAATAGCTAATGAGTCACACCAATAGGAATTTAATGTCAAGACGGAGGAAGTGCCTGCCTGAGTGCCTACCCTACAAAGTTTATTGGTATTTTTTAACCACGTCGGTGCTGTGCCCGCTGCCAGCGTGCCCTGGCAGAGCCGCCGGAGCAGGGACCCCCCTGCACCCCCGCAGGGCAGGGCAGTGCCAGTCCTGCAGTGGGGATGCTGCGGGACACCGGCGAGGAAGGGGCTGTGCAGAGCAGCCGGGGAGCACCTGGAAGGACAAATCTTGTTTGTGTGCTCCCGGGCACAGGGCTGCAAACCAGGGACCCACCGATGCCAGGGAACTGTCTTGCTGAGACGGAGGCACCAGCTTTTTCCTGGACCCGGGAACAGAGCCCTCATTTTCCTGCTCCTGGAAGAGGTCCCCGCACAGGCAGGACATGCCCAGAAGGAGGCTGAGGCGGCATCACTGGGGTTTATTTATTTATCCTTGCTGGGCAGTGGGACGGGGACGCAGGACAGGATTGGGGCCACCCCAGAAGCATCCTGGCAATCCCCATCCTCACACCTGCAGTGCAAGGGGCCGGAGATGCTGTTGGTGCCATGAGGATGCTGCGGGCACTGGTGGGGCACAGCGGGTCCTGGGTGTCCCAGCACAGGGGCTGCGCTCGGAGGAGCCACCGTGCTGGTGCACAGGGTGTTGCCTGCACCAGAGACACCCTTGAATCCATCTGGGAGTGGTTCAGGGGAAGTTTGGAAGAAAATTCAACTTCTGTTGTGCCAGAGAGTGAGTGGGCGCTGGAAGATGACAACATCCCTCTCCTTCATTCATCTCTTCCTCTGCTGTCGCTGCAGAAGCCCTCCCGCTGTGCGGTACACGAGGTCCCCTCGCACCGCCCACTCAGCCTATATTGGGATCCGCACATTTATAACAAGCTGGCTGGCTCAGGAGAGCAGCCTGAGCTTAGCAAATCCTGGCTCCCGTGGGGAGCTGAGCCCGGAGCTGAGCCCACCCGCCATGGCCAGCTCCGGGGGTCCCGCTTTGAGCTGCCCAGCCTCATTCCCGCTGCCAGAGCACCGGCTTTTCCCCAAGGAGATCCTGCTGATAGAAGAAAAAAAGCTTTTCCGACGCTGATCAGTGTGAAAACCCCAACTCGGAAATCATTTCAGCTGCTTCCCATCCCCAGTGAACCAACAAGCCTTTCTGATGAGCACCCACCCCGGGGGCGTGGAGTGGAGCCCACCCAGGGGGGCACGGCCGCTCCCCACTCCCACTCCCAGCCCCGATC
>NW_010098945.1:11329-11694 GCF_000699245.1 Pterocles gutturalis | reverse complement strand
GCGCTTGGGACCCCCGTTAATGGCAGGGACAGAGGGACCCCAGAGCAGCTCCCCGAAGGAGCGTTTCCAGACTCGATCTTCTGGAGAGGGCTGCTCTGCCAGGAGCTGGGTTATTCCAAAGGAAAGTCAGTCTGTCCTGCAAGAAAGCCCAATTGTCAAAAAATACCCTTTTCACCCAAAATAGTTCCAAGGGCACATTTTCAGCCGGCTGCAGTTGCCAGGCAGGTGGCTGCGTGCTCCCGAGGGACGGGGCGCGGGGCAGACAGACCCCCCTGGCACGCAGACACCCCTGGCACCCTGCTGCCCGCTGGCTGGCAAACCCGCTGCAAACCCGGGATTTTTTGGTGGGGGGAGGAGGATAAGGA
>NW_010098945.1:354-11223 GCF_000699245.1 Pterocles gutturalis | reverse complement strand
ATTTTCCTATTTTTTTTTTTTTTTTTTTTAATTTTTTTTTTTTTTTTATGAAAGCAAGGATGCTAAAACAACACTAGCTGTGCCATGTCTGGTCCTTGGCGTTCAGCGTTGGCTATGGGAGAGCAGAGCCCAGCACTCCTGGCAGGCGGTGAAGGATCCAGACAATCCCGTGGCACCCCGTCGCTGCCCAGCCCCTCTCCAGCACACGCGGAGGGACGATGCTGCCGTGCCCTTGGGGGGAGGCAGGAGATGAGACCGGGGACAGGGACACCTCCGGTGCTGGGCCAGGGTGGCAGCTTTCCTGCGCTCAGATCTCAGCATTTCCTTGGATATCTACGGGGTTGCCAGGAATGAGGGAGGAGGCAGATGACAGCATGTTTCCAGCGCTGTGCTTTGCACAGATATCCTCCAGGCAGCATGTGTGTGTCTGCGGAGGGCTCAGTGTGCTCCTCAGAGCTGCTTCCAAACAAGGATCAAGTAAATTTTCCAAAGCATATTCTCCCCCCGTCAAACGCTGCTCTCACGTTGGAGGCTGTCCATGGCTCTGACACTCCTGCGGGTTTTCTACCCACATCCGTGTGCCAGAGATTCCTTGGCGGGAGCCCCAGGTTGCGCTTGGCTTCTGATGGAGAGGAGTGAAGCCGATCGCACCGGCACTGGGCTGGTCACACCGAGCTCTCGGCTGCTGACGGCATGGGGGGACTGCGGTGCCCTCCACCAGCATCACCCACTGCCACCAGCAGCGCCGTGTGCTGGGGTGGAGGTAAAGGGGGGGAGACTCAGAGCCTGTCTGCCCTGAACTGAGCTGAGAGTGTGATGGTGTCTGGGCTCAGTCACCTTCCTCGGCCACACACGACCTTAGCAGATGAGCAGTGACCGAGCTGTGACACCGCCGGGGTGATGCCCGCCGCGCTCCCAGTGGTCCAGGATCCATCCCACCAACACGGGCGAGGACATTCAGATACCAGCACCCTGGTGCCCCAGCAGCACGATCCAGCCACCACACAGGATGAGCGACAAACGCCAGTTTTACTGCCACAACAGCCTTTATTTGCTGATCCCTTATGTGCTTTCCTCTCCCTCACCTGGAGCGTGATCCCTGGGAGAGGGCTGGAGGGGCGGGGGGTGTGCAGGGGCGAGGAGACCCTCGCAGGGCTCTGCCTTTGGCGCCGAGTCTGGACATTCAGCTTGAAGCATCTCCCTTGTGGGACATCTGGGAATAGAACAGGGTTCTCTGAAAACACAATTCCCACCCTGCAGGAAACGGCAATGTTTTCATCTGGTTTCGGTCCAAATTGGACATTAACCTGCAGAATCTTCACAGAATAAGAAATTCCAGATTATTTCCATTTTGCCTCTGCACCACACTGAAGAGCTCGGCCGAAAGGCGAGTGTGGGCTGTCTCCTGGCCACCAGCACCCAGGGCTTCCCAAAGCAATGCCCAGCTGCCTTCAAAGCCGCTTGGGAAACATGGGGTTTTCTAACCGACGCTTCCTGAGAAAATATTCTGATTCCACCGAAACGCACTGCTCAAGCTGAAAAATTCTGAGGGTCTTTAGGGACCAGTAAATAACAAATAGTGACTAGCAGTGCAGAGCCGCTCAGAGACGGCTGGGCTGCAAGCACCACAGCAAGACGGAGCAGGTCCATATACCCTGCAGGTAATTAAAGGGCTGGATGGCTGAGGAGAATAAAGGCTTTGCTTGTGCCCCTCTGCAGCCGGGAGCCAGAGCTGCGAGCAGGAATTCCCAGCCCCAGTCCTGCTCTGCTTTGTTCTGACTGGGGCTGGATATTTATCCCGAAGCACCGGCAGAAAGCGCAGCCTGCCCATCGGTCTCCTGTGACCCACGGCAGCACAGCAGCGTCAGCATCTCCACACACTGGAGCATTGTGGCTCCCTGCCTCTGGGATCTCACCCAAACCCCGTGTTCTGAACGGCACCCAGCCTCCGGCACCGGCGCAAACAAGCTGCTCCAAAGCGAGGGCTGAGATCTGAGGTGTCTGTGTGCTCTGCACGCTAAACAGGAACCGGCCTGCCACCTCAAACTCCACACCAAATCACAAGCAACAGAGCAGAAAACCAAATTATTCTCAGCTGTTACACTGCTTAATTTAATATTTCCAATGAGCTCCTTTTCCTTCTCTTCAAGAATGAAATGCATATTTGTGCTGTGTCACAAAACATTAGATTTTGTCAAGGCAATTCATTTTTCAATGGTAATTTGTAAGTGCACACCATACCACACACGGTCTGGGGAATTTTATGGCTTCTTTCAGAGGCAAGGAAAATAAGAAGCGCTCAAACTAGTGATGAGAGCATGAAAAAAAAAAAAGTGAGAAGAGGTAACAATAACAGACAGAGCATTCATCTCTCTCAGCCACGCCAGCCTCGGAAAGAAAAGAATATCCAGGGAGTAAACAGGGGCATGGGCTTGGGTGCTCCCGGACAAACACCGCGAGCGATGCCAATGGCCAGGAAGCGTGCCTGCTTGCAGAGCTCCAGCTCTCTGCAGAATTGCAAACACAGAATTTAATGGGGCATAAAACGGGCTAAATAACCTCATCAGCTTAATAATAAAACAAATAATAAAAATCAGCCTGGGTTTGGGCTTGCTATAGCATGAGGAACCCTATGGAAGATGAGGAGTTTATGCAGTGGCCCAGGGAGCACAGGCACGGAGCACGAGCACCGGCCCGTCTCGGGGGCCAGCGGGGCACAGGGGTGGTTCTGCTCGGATGACTCATCTCAGCCAGCTGGTCAAGATCCATCCCCATTTCCCGCCGGCCAGGTCTGTCGCAGGGCAGGAGGGGATGGAGAACTGCTGTCCCCACGGAATCTGTTGGAAGACGTGGCTGCTGCAGCTCCACTTGTGTACGGTAACAGCCAGCACCATCAGGACGAGGTGCCAGGATCTCACCAGCAGCTCGTGTGTTCTGCTTCCAGGAGAGCTGGACCTTGCTCTCCCCGCCTCCAGACACCCGCGGTGCTGCTGCTCCTGCTCCCCAGCCTGGGGAAGGGCTTCCCATGCAGCACCCGTGGGCACTGGGAGCAGGAGTGCCCCAGGGAGCAGCACTGGTCACTGCACTGGGAGCTCTGCAGGAGGGGTCCCGGGCAGACCCCCTCTTCCCAGCCCCCAGGCTCCGGCTGTTTCCCCTCCTGCAGACACCATCTCCTGCAGCAGGACCCCCCCCTTGCTCAGCCCAGTGCAACTCTGCACGCCCCAGACTGGCCTCCCCAGCACGGTCCTGGAGGCGAGATGCACAGTCGGCTTCAAGACAGAGCTTGCCCGGTTCAAGAGAGGAACTGCATGACACGTCAGGGTGATCCTGTAATTAAACCTGCGATTTGAGGCTTGAAATATATCACCAACAGGGGCAAAAGGGGACTTGATCTACTGTGTTTGCTGTACTGCACTCACAGGCAGCCAATTAATTAAACTCGCTTCAGGGACTTCCACGGGCCAGATGCAGGAGCAGGAAGGAATTCCCCACCCACCTGATGCACACCTCAGCCTCCAGCCTTGTGCTGTTTTTCCACCTTTTCCTGGAGCATCAGGTACAGCCACAGTGACAGAAGGGATGCTGGCTGCACGTGCTGCTGGTTCCAGCCCCACTGCCAGCGCTGGTGCCCAGATGCTGGAGCAGGATCCTGCCCAGAGCAGCTGTGGGTGCCCCATCCCTGGAGGGGTTCAAGGCCAGGCTGGATGAGGCTTTGGGCAACCTGGGCTAGTGGGAGGTGTCCCTGCCCATGGCAGGGGCGAGGAACTAGATGATCTTTAATGTCCTATCCAACCCAAACCGTTTGGTGATTTTGTGATTTAACTGATGCTTTGGTGCCAGGAAGGATTTTTTCCCAAACCCAGCTGTCTGGCACCATTCCGGAGGCTGCCTCTGCCTCATGCATTTTCAGAAATCCTGCTCTCCTTCTGGGTGTGCCCATGGCGGAGCTGAGCCCGCCGAAGCCCAGGGCTACTCATCAAAGCCGGGCTTGCAGAGCCATACCCGGGCTGCCAGGAAGGGCACCCGCTCGGCGCCTGGCACTGCCTTCCCTCACCACCTGTGTTTTGTATTTGCCTCCCGTCTGCGAGCTAATAGCAGGTATCCCGCCTGTCAGCGGCTGACATGTTGTGACATGCTGTAATGTGACAAGTCCTGAGTGATGCCACTAAACGGGATCTTGCTGCATCGGTGCCAGACAGACAACGGGAGCTCTCAGGTTGGTACGAAGACCCCCATCTCAGACAAAGGAATACTCGTTACATACCACCCTGCTCGGGGTGCTTCACCCCGTCTTCTGGCCACCAGCAAAGGTCACAAAGAGGGATTATGGAGAGATTAAAAAGACGAGCCTGCCTGCTGCCCTCCCGGCTTCTCCATGGAGCACAAATCCCTGTGAGGAGGGATGCTTTTAGTGTTTTTGTAAAACCACGTGGTCTATGTCAGTTCACACACTACAGTGCAGCATAAAGCAGTGGCACGGGGTGGAACACAAGGCATAAATGCATTTGTGACACATCTCTCTTACTATTTGTATTTATTTCTTGCAGCCTGCCCCGGAGAGCAGAAGCACACCCCACACCCCAGCCCTGGGGGTCCCGCAGCTCCTCTGCCTGTCCCGCTGTGCACGCCAGCCTCCAGGAGCACGGGAGCCTGTTTGCTTCCCCGATGCTCCACAAGCAAGTAGGAGAACAAGATTTATGGCATATTTTAAGGTTAATCAGTAAAATCTTGCAGGCAACTAACTGTATAAGCTTCAATTCAAACAACATGATTTATAACACGGAGGAGAAGCGGTTGGGAACAGCACGGGGAGCCACGGGAGGAGATGCTCGCTTAAACTCCCCAGTCGGCAGCATGGAAGCCGTGCTGGCAGCTCGGCAGGGACACCCTGCCCTGTGCCGTGGCCCCAGAGGCCACAGGGATGGGCTCTGCGGGTGTGTCCCCTGACCCAGCCAGGGCAGGACTGACCATCCCCGGCAGCACCCGACCCCCCGGAGCCGCGGGAGCGGGGTGGCCAGTGCGGAGCCCTGCAGGGAGCCATGACCCCGCTGCTCCGGAAAACCTCCGGAAAACACCGTCCGAGCACAGCGCAAACACTGCACAAACCCATGCTGGTTTTCCCAAAATGGAGTCTTGGTAGAAGCAAGGAAAACAAAGGAGAGTTACAGCTGTGTTTGACCACTAGTAGCAACTTTCCAAGTCACTGGTTGTGAGATTTTAACAGGCTGAAATGAACTGGTTGGTTTTATCCAAAACAGAACTTTTGCCAAATTACCTATCAGCCCTCCTGGAACAGGGTTTTGGTGCCTTCCCGAGAATTTTCCTGAAAAACCCTTCAGGTTTTGCTCCAGTGAAAGGAAGCCGAGCATCAGGATCTCCGCATCCCTTCGTACATTGACTTTCTGTCCTGCTCCCCGCTCTGACAATACCTTCCTCCCTACAGGTCAAACACTTACGGACACAGTGAATGTGCCACATGTAATTAAGTTAATGAATCTAGTGACCCACCTGTGGATAACCATGGCTAAATGCTTCCTTCAACAGATTCTCCTCCCCCAGTGGGCCGGCGATGCAGGACACCTGGTGTGCAAGGCGCAGTGGCTACCTCCTGAGCACCTGGCTGGGTCCCCAAGGTCCCCACATCCCCGTTCTTCAGGCGGACCCCAGGACTTTGGGACACTTTTGGGGACATGTCCTGGGCCAGGGGCTGCAGCCGCAGGATTGCCTTTATTCTGCTTTTCTGCCACATTTAATGGCACGCTGGTCTTTAACCATTGCGGGGCTAACAGGGCCGGCTCGTGCTGTGGCGGAGGGAGGGGAACCACCGGGCGGGGAGGGGGGGTCCTGGGAGGAAATGGGCAGGTGTTTAAACAATGATTTCAAAACCCAAAATCAGGCGAAAGGTGGAAACCCAGAAGTGGTTCCTAAGCTGGCAGTGGAGTTCTCGGGGAGCAGCCAGCGAGGGGACTCCGATAATCACTACCAGTGTTTATTTGCCTTACTTAAAAATATAAAGATTTTCTCCCTGGTTCTGGGCAGGGGGAAAGGTTAATGAATTCCTTCAGAGCAAAGAGATCTTCAGACCTCTCAGTGGAAACAAGGTCAGAAATCAATGCTGGAGGTGGAGCAGGGAGGCCAGGTTGGAAAATAATGAAAAGGGGAAAAAAATACATAAAAAAAGAGGCTGGAAAAAATGATAAGCTAAACAAATGGCAGGGTGACACTTGCTCAGCTCCCCACAAAGAATATTGAATTATTGTCTATAATTTGGGCTATCGAACCTAAATTAGGGCCTCCAGACTAAAAACTGCTGCATTGTGCGAGGGTACATCAAGGGTCAAATGCTCCTTTGGTTTGCTCATTATTTGCTCTGATACCAGGCTGTCATTAGCGGCAGCAGTGCTGAACAAAGCTGCATTACAAAGGCAGTACACATCAATGGTGCTAATTAATTGGATTAATGGAAGGGCAGCACAAATTAGGTCTGGCTTGGATAATTTCAATGAAAACTGAATACCAATCCCCAAAGTCATTGGAATATGGATGAGGCAAATTGAGTTAAAATAGAGGAGACTGCTGCATTCATTAGCCCGCCCACCCTCTGAAGTAGTTGTTTAATATGCAAACTATTAATATGCAAATCAGCACAAATGAAAAAAGTGTGAATTTTTTTTTTTTTTTATTCTCCCGAACACAGGCAGCTGCCTGACGTGAAAGAGCTGCGCATTTCCGTGCTGGCGGAGGATGGAGTTACCGAGAGCAAAGAGGAGCTTTTATGTCAGAAATTCCCCTGCGCTGCCCTCGCTCAGCCCGTGCAACCTGGGGAGCGGAACCGGCTGCAAAAATAACCCGTGAAAAACAATAATCTCACCCCAAATGTCCTGCAGGGTCTCGGGGGAATCTAGCCACAGATGCTGGGGCAGTATGAGAGCTCCTCCCAGGTTTGTACTCCGCACCGCCTCGGCCAGCGTAGGAACCGCTGCATCCCTGCAGATCAGCAATAATTCCCAAACCATTTCTGGCTTCACGGTTCCAGCCTGTAAATTACAGCCCTGTTGTGGTGCTTTCCCAGCGCTGCCGCGGCTCCGCGGTGCCAGTCACCACCCTGCGACAATTCCAGAGCCAGCAGAAAACTTCTTAGAAGCTGTAATTACCCCTAAGAACTGTTTCCCTCTCTGGCTTCCTTCGCTTAGCGGGTGACCCTTCAATGTTGTGACAAATGCCTTGTTTGGAATTATTTTTTCATTTCTAGCTGTTAACTAGACACATCGCTGTTTCAGCTTTTGGCTGATTTTTCTTCTTGGTTAAATAAGATTATTCACATTATCTCACACCCATACATCCCCCGCTCACCATGTGCATGTGCTGATTCGTCTGCCCGCCGCGGGTCGGGGTCTGCCCGGGAAAGCTCGCGGGCACCTTCCCCTGGTGCTGCAGCAGGGCTTTGCCACCACCGTGCCACCACTGTGCCACCGCTATGCCACCACCATGCCACCACTGTGCCACCACACTGCCACCACTGTGTCACCGCTATGCCACCACCATGCCACCACTGTGCCACCACACTGCCACCACTGTGTCACCGCTGTGCCACCGCTGTGCCACCACCGTGCCACCACTGTACCACCACTGTGCCACCACACTGCCACCACTGTGTCACCGCTGTGCCACCACTGTGCCACCACACTGCCACCACTCTGTCATCACGCTAGACCATGGCCCAGCAGGGCTTTGGTTCAAGTGAACTGTCCTGTTGACCTGAGAGGGATTAGATAATTTTAGGTGTGCACGTGGGGTTCCTGAATTTAGCAGAGCTGCGCACTCAAGCTTCACCAGCCTTGTGCCAGGGGAGGTGAATCACCATCGGGGGACCCCTAGTTCCACACCATCCATTCCTCCTCACCAGGAGGTTTGGGCTGCACTTAACATTTTTCCTTCTTCAGCCATTTCCTTTTAGTCTTTTTTCTTTTTCCTAGAGGGTCTTGTACTGCGCTCACCACTCGTTTCCGAGCCCCTGATCACCCAGCACACACCTAAATGCTTTGTGTGGAATGAAGCCATTAAATATTTCAAGGAATAGGGCATCCATCTCCTCCTCCGGGAGACTAGTGAGTCTAATAAATCCCACTGTTGGGGTCCCTCTTACTCTAACTCAGCACCGTGGACTTACCAGTGGGTTCAGGCTCATCCCTTGTCACTCATCAGAAGAGAAAAGCGCTGGAGCATTTGGGAAAGCTGTGGCAATGCCCAAGAGCAGCCAAACATGAAAATAACACCTTGGTTTTAGCCAGCAGTATAATTCTACTGATTTTCTTGGCGCTCCATCCTTATCGGTAAGCTGGGCCAGTGTGGCTGTCCCCGGCGTGCCCTGGGGCAACTCCACCGTGTCCCCCACTGCGGGCACAGAGGATGGTGCAAGGGGCTGCACAGCCAGCCCAGCCCCGTGCAGACCCCGCTGGGGCCAAACGCAGCAAAACACCTGTAACTTTAATGGTGCTGAGCAAGAGTACAACCAGCCTTTCTTAATTAAAGGCAGATAGCTCCTCGGGCAGAACGAGCCCGTAGCGTGGCAGCTATTTTCTCGGCGATTTCATTTGATTTGTTTTCTGCGCATAAGGGGACGTTGCTGCGATCCCTCCGAGAGCTGGCAGAGCCTCCATGCTCTTGTCACCCTCTAACAGCTTCCTGGATTAATGATTCTGCAAAGGGCTAATTCTTAAGAGGGCAATGTCTTTTGCAGGCTGGTATTGATCTTTGTCAGCTTCCCCTTGAAAGAAAGAAAATATTGGCTTATTTACAAAAGGTAGCTTTTTCCTCCTGGCAAGCCAGCCTCAAGATTCATGGCTGCTCACGTCCCTCAGAAATTGGAAAGGCCGAGGGTGGTTCCTTGAGTGTCAA
The DNA here is from genome assembly GCF_000699245.1 of Pterocles gutturalis. Lineage (NCBI taxonomy): Eukaryota > Metazoa > Chordata > Aves > Pterocliformes > Pteroclidae > Pterocles > Pterocles gutturalis. Next base: position 2,325 of record NW_010098945.1, on the reverse strand, counting down.
AATCAAAGTCCTCGAAGTTCACAAAGCCCTGTGGAGCGTGCGTGGTGGACAGGGCTGATGGGCTTTACCCCCGAGCAGAGCACGGTATTGGCTTATTTACAAAAGGTAGCTTTTTCCTCCTGGCAAGCCAGCCTCAAGATTCATGGCTGCTCACGTCCCTCAGAAATTGGAAAGGCCGAGGGTGGTTCCTTGAGTGTCAAAATCAAAGTCCTCGAAGTTCACAAAGCCCTGTGGAGCGTGCGTGGTGGACAGGGCTGATGGGCTTTACCCCCGAGCAGAGCACGGGGAGCCTGGTGCTGCAGAGCTGCACAGGGCTGGGCACAGGGAGAGGGGCCACGCAGGGACCTGCTTCTGCTCACGGTGGAAAGGCTGCTCTGCACCTTTGGTTTGTGTTCTAGAGGTGAAGAAAATAGCTATTTTCAACAGCATGCATTACATTGATTTTTTTTTAAAGAATCTTTTATGTGTTCATGTAACAGCAAAATAAAATATATTAAAGTGTTCAAAATTAAAAATGAAAAAGAGACTAGGTTGTGACAAATCATTCTAGCAAAACCCCAAGAAGATACCCTTTGGTAACCAGGACTTTGCGAAATGGAACTGTTGCCACCACCAACTGTCCTTTCAGAAACAGCCTTTCCACGGCAGGAGCCAGCGCAGCCAGGGACGGGCAGCTTTTTTTTTGCAGGAGCTGGTCCCCTTCATCCCTGGGAGATGCCCCTCACAGAGATGCTGCCCCCGAAACAGAACCTTAAAATATCTGCGCATGAACAACACTGGGCTGGTTCACAAAGTCATCCCAGAATAGTCCAGATACACATCTGCATCTATGCGTATTATATATACATCCATGTTAACAGAGGAGAGGGCATCTTCAGCTCAGATAAAGGAGGAAACATGAATTAAAACATTAAAAAGATGCAGGAAAATGCTCGTCTGCAGCACACTGCCTGTGAGTGCCAGGGGTGCCAGCAGAGCCTGTGCCTGCTGTTCCCAGGAGTCCTCCTGCACCCGGAGTGTCCGGAGGGTCCGGGGGGTCCAGGCCAGCCCAGTTTTTTTCAGGAGCCCCTCACCCCTGGCACGGCTGTGATGGCACCGCAGCACAGGCAGGTGGTTCGGGATGGCTCTGTGCTCCTCAGCGACAGGGCCGGGGTGTCCCTTGCTGACTTTTGACCATTTGTTGGTGCTTCAGCAAGAGCACGTTGTTGTTTTGTTTTCAGTTTTTTTCTACAAAGAGAGAAATAAAATAAAGTCAGGTTTAGAAAGGGACTTTGCTGTGCCAGGGTGTCTGGCAGCACTCACAAGCAAAGGGGCGCAGGGAGGAGGGTCCCACCCGGAGGTGCAGTACCCTGTCCCCACAGAGGGCTGCTTGTGGTGATGCTCAGAGGGGACCCCAGCCCCGAGACCTTCACCCATCCCCTGCCTCGTGTTTGCCTCTTGGGAGAGCTGCTCTTCCTGCTGGCCACTGACTGCCTGGGTCACCAAAATGTCCCAAAATTACCGATGTTACCATTATGACCGAGTTTGAGGCTGTGCCACCGAGCATTAAACTGCCCCGATCACTGATCCTTTCCTATCTGACACAAAATGACTGGGGTGTCATGATCAGAGGTACCGGGAGTGCCGGCGCCCGTGCTCCCCTCGCCTGGCTGGGCAGGTCGGCCGGTCCCACAGGGGCCTCGCTCCGCATCCCCTGGTTAGCACCGTGCTAAACAAACAACATTGCACACTAAGACAAAAAAAAAAAACAAAAACCAAACCTAAAAAGCTCTTCCACCCACTAACTCCTGCTGTGCAGAAGGTGCCAAATCAGATTACAGCGCACAGTTGCCACATTATCCTGTCTCGACTTCACTAACGCTCATTAAGCTTCTAAAATCCTTTTTATGGTGTTTATAACACCTCCAGAGGAGTTTACTGTGTAAATATTATTCTACCATTAAATCCTGCAACAAGGCAACCGTCAACAAG
>NW_010098945.1:0-323 GCF_000699245.1 Pterocles gutturalis | reverse complement strand
TTGTAATGGGCCTGCCGAGAGGGCTCGGCGCGCGGGCTGCGGCGCCTGTGAAGTGAGGCCAACGAAAGCAGCCAAGAACACAGTACGGAGTGATAAAGCACTTCATTTTGATGCTTTAAATCTCCTACCACTTGGGCCTGCTTAATGTAACAGGCCCGCTGAGACATTAGATTTGGGCCTGGAGTCAAATAAGCTACAGGGAGCCACTTACAGCGAGCAGCCTTCCGCGCCGCGCCAGCACCAGCAGTTTAACCCGGATCATCCGGCGCGGAGCCGCCCGGGGCTAACGCGAGCCCGGCCGGCGAGGGGATGGATCCGGGGGG
>NW_010098944.1:1642-1883 GCF_000699245.1 Pterocles gutturalis | reverse complement strand
TGGGAAGAGACTGGGAGCACTGGGAGGGACTGAGAAGGAACTGGGAGGGACTGGGAGGGAACTGGGAGCACTGGGAGGGGACTGGGAGCACTGGGGAGCACTGGGACGGGGACTGGGAGGGAACTGGGAGCACTGGGATGGGGACTGGGGGCACTGGGAGCACTGGGATGGGGACTGGGAGGGAACTGGGAGCACTGGGATGGGGACTGGGGGCACTGGGAGCACTGGGATGGGGACTGGG
>NW_010098944.1:442-1068 GCF_000699245.1 Pterocles gutturalis | reverse complement strand
AGGGGGTGGGGAGGCACTGGGAAGGGACTGGGAGGGAACTGGGAGGCATTGGGAGGGACTGGGAGCACTGGGAAGGGACTGGGAGGGGACTGGGGAGGTACTGGGAGCACTGGGTTTTGGGGCCCCCCCAGATTTCGGGGTCCCCCCCCAAGATCTTCATCCAGGAGCAGCTTTTGGGGGGCTCAGGAGCAGCTTTTGGGGCTCAGGGTGAATTTTGGGGCTCAGGGTGGGTTTTGGGGTCCCCCCCCGATTTTTGGGGTGTCCCCCCCCATTTTTGGGGTCCCCCCCAATTTTTGGGGTGTCCCCCCCGGGTTTTGGGGTCCCCCCTTAGATTTTGGGGTCCCCCCCAAGTCATGCACCTTCCACAAGATCTTCATCCAGGGGCAGTTTTTGGGGTTCGGGGTGAATTTTGGGGTTTCCCCCGAAGGGGTACTGGGGGGACTGGGAAGAGACTGGGAGCACTGGGAGGGAACTGGGAGGCACTGGGAAGGAACTGGGAGGGAACTGGGAGGCACTGGGAAGGAACTGGGAGCACTGGGAGGCACTAGGACAGACTGGGATGGACTGGGAGGCACTGAGAAGGGAGTGGGAGTACTGGGGAGGTGCTGGGAGCACTGGGAAGGAAC
>NW_010098944.1:0-375 GCF_000699245.1 Pterocles gutturalis | reverse complement strand
GGAGCTGGGAGGCATTGGGAGGGACTGGGAGCACTGGGAAGGGACTGGGAGACACAGGGGAGGTACTGGGAGCACTGGGTTTTGGGGCCCCCCCAGATTTCGGGGTCCCCCCCCAAGATCTTCATCCAGGAGCAGCTTTTGGGGGGCTCAGGAGCAGCTTTTGGGGCTCAGGGTGAATTTTGGGGCTCAGGGTGGGTTTTGGGGTCCCCCCCCGATTTTTGGGGTGTCCCCCCCCATTTTTGGGGTCCCCCCCAATTTTTGGGGTGTCCCCCCCGGGTTTTGGGGTCCCCCCTTAGATTTTGGGGTCCCCCCCAAGTCATGCACCTTCCACAAGATCTTCATCCAGGGGCAGTTTTTGGGGTTCAGGGGGAGTTT
>NW_010098943.1:0-484 GCF_000699245.1 Pterocles gutturalis | reverse complement strand
AGGGCTGTGATCTTACTGGCATCACAGAGGTGTGGGGGGATGGCTCCTACAACTGGGGTGTTGGAATGGAAGGATACAGGGTCTTCAGGAAGGAGAAGCAGGGGAGGTGAGGAAGGGGTGTTACCCTCTATGTCAGTGACCAGCTGGAGTGCAAGGAGCTCTGCCTGGGAACAGATTAGGAGCCTATGGGTCAGGACTAAAGAGAGGGCACTGTTACAGGCCACTGGACCAGAAGACTGAGCGGATGAGGCCCTCTACAGCAAAATAAGAGCAGCCTCATGTTCACAAGCCATGGTCTTCATGGGGGACTTTAACCACCCTGGTATCTGTTGGAGAGATGACACCGCAGGACATAAGCAAGCCAGGAGGTTCCTGGAACGTGTTGATGAAAGGAGGATGAGATAGGCTGTGTGTACGTATTGTCTAGGCAAACATAGAAAGGATGTCGTTAAACGTAGTAGAGACACCATGGCATGGGCTTAAT
>NW_010098942.1:0-7427 GCF_000699245.1 Pterocles gutturalis | reverse complement strand
TTAGAATAAATACACAAACTTGCATTAGATTTGCTTGCATATCTTTTTAGAATTACTTCCAAAGGCTGAGGAACTCTTAAGAATTTGTAGTAATACTAATTATTTTTAGGATGCAAGAAACAAAAAGTGCTAGGAGGTAGTAAGACTTACAAACTTAACTTCCAGTTTGAAAAACAAGTGTTTCAGTTGCTTAATTATTCACTTAGGCTTGTTTATATGCAATGTAAATAGCCAGCTGGCTTTGGCTTCTCATGATTTGCTGCTACTGTATGTCCCAAAGACAAATTGGAAACAGTTGCTTCATAAATCTCCATGTAGTCAGCTGAATCTTCATTCCTTATGTATCTGCTGAAATCCTTCTGTTTCTTGGTGGTGGGTGTTTTTTTTTTTCCCTACTGAAAGATCATGTCTTCTGAATAAGCATTTCATTTATTGTGTCAGAACAACTCCAAGACTTTTGGGGCTGCAGGCTGCACTAAGCACAGAAACAGAGCAATCATTTTATGCAAAAGGACTTGGTCTTAGATTTTGGATTTAGCCCAGTTCAGTACACAAAGAAGTACATTGTATGAACTGATTTACTGCTTGCTGTACTGGAGGTGATAGTCCTACTCTGGCACAGCTATAACTGTGCCAAGGAATAGTTTAGTGAAATGTTCTGAGCCCTTCTCTCTTATCCAGTAAGAATTACGGGGTAAATTAGATAAGTTTGCATTTTTAAATAAAAGGAATAAGTAGTCAAATGGGTTTGTTGACTTGCTGATAAAGACTTGCTCTTCTGCCCCTGATTGAGGGTTTAAGCATGTTATATCAAACATATTAAATGACGTGCAGATTGTGCAGATGCAGTGATTTTTTTTTGCTTGGCACAACTGTTAAAAAAAAATTCTTCTGCTTCTGCCCCAGCAGCTTCAAAGCCCACATAATTTTAAAGCAGCCTTTTAAAAGTTACAAGGCTATTATTTTGTAATTTATTATTTTGTAATATGTAAAGATTTGTCTTAGAAATGAGGAAGTCACACCTTGAATGTGATGCCTTGTTGCATCTACTACACAATAAAAATGACATTCTTTGATTTGGGACTTCTTTTCTGCTAATGCTTCAGTTCAATTTCTAGTTTTCATTGCAATCTCTGAAGAAGTACAGTCCAATCAAAACACCTAAAATATACTTAAGGAAAACCACCACGTCTACCATGGTCTCTCAGAAAACGTTTAGCTCTTATTTATCTCACATCAGTAATGCACATAAACAACGACGACTACTCAGAAGGCTAAGCTTCCAACCCAGCTTCTTATTTAGCACTAGTCAAAAGCATAGGCAAAGGACTCAATGTCTCTTATAATATACTGAATAACTTAACATCTGTAGACTGTCAAAGAATCATGCTTTAACAAGAAAGGTGAGACTGATTTGCAGCTGAAGGCTAGAATAGTTGAGGTCTCAGACAATATGAAAAATGGGTCTTAGAGGAAGCAGGGCATTTTGATGTTTTAGGAGACAAACTTAAATGCCTGTGTCGCATGATCCATGAGTAGAACTGGTAGATGTTGCTACAATACAAAGAATAAATCTTAATAAAGATTAATCTGAGTACTTTAAAACTGTCTTGTTACTATCCCAAACCAAACAACCTTCAAATAACATTTCAAAGCTCATTGTTTTTCTTAGCTTGTAAAAACAGGCAAATACTGAGGTCAGTGCAGCTGAGAAGGGGAATTTGTCTGTAGTTTGACTGCTAGGTGGATAAGAGCTTGCTGAGGCATACTGATGCAGGAAAATCTCATGCAAATTGTAAGGTCCATTCATAAGCACATGAACTCTCTGTAAACAGTTTTCCAGTAAGCTTTGTTCTTTGTGCAAACAAATCACTTAAATGGATGTCGATTTGAGTTACGTTTACCTGTTTTGTAGGACTGGCAGAGTAAACTGATTTGCAACGAGTATTTGCAAATATGACTCTGAAGTTAGTGATAACTGCAAGGTGAAATAAGAAATCTTTCTTGTATTTCAGAAATACATCTTTATGCCTTGAAACTGCTTATAATACAGAGCTACACCTCTCAGTATCTTCTAAAGAAATAAAAGCTATTGGGGAACTGGTACCTTTTAGAACTGCTCAAGAGTCTGGAGGTGATGGATCATGAAGGTCAAATTCTTCACAAGAATATCCAATAAGCAGAAGACAAGATGGAGGGTCGTTTGTTTAATAATTTTCCCACAGAAGGTTTCCCAAATTGCTTAGATTAGTTAGGAAGTACATCTTATGATGTCTTCCAAACTGAACAATCATCAAGTTTCTCTCAATTTCTGGAGCTAGATATTTGATTATTTAAATTTGTCGATATAAATGTGCTAACCTGTAATTTTATTTTGAAACAATTACCAATAACTTAAAATTAACTTAAATTCCTGTAGTCTATTCAATTCAAAACTAACTCTTCCTTTTGCTTGTTCCTTCCAATTTCTAATTCACTCTGTATCTTTACTGGTTCATTGGTCAGCAATACTCTCTAGACATAAAAATTCCTAGACAGCTATGTGTTAGGAGTGAAAATCCAGAGAATATGCACTGGCAAAATGGTATAAAAGATGCAATAATATGTGGGTTACCCTCACAGTGCAAGGAAGATCATCTGCTCACGAGGAATTGCAATTTTTGTCCCCAAAAAGCCAATGTAAAGGAAATAGCTTCTTTCAACCTACTGACTAAATGTGTGTGTTAGCTGAAAGACTTGTTATTCAGTACAACTTCTGGGTTTGACCCTGGAGTTGCTAAAAGTATCTGCACAGTTGAAGTTGCTACCCAACTCTCACTCTCATAACTGATGTCTAGTGACAGAAGTGACTGTGAAATAGAGGTAGTGTCTCTCCTCCCACCTAACCCAACTGCTTTGAGTCTCAGCAAGAGCATAAATTTCTCTTTTCCTTCCTAGTCAAAGGTGGGAGTTACAAAGAAAGAGAAAATCTTGAGAGGATGTCTGTGGTGATACTGCACTGCACAGCGGGACTAGAGGGATGGCAGACTCCTTGCAGGGCTGTATCACTGGAAATGTTCATGTGAAATCACAGAGAGGAGGAGGGAGTGAGTCCTGCCGTACCATGAGCATTTACAAGGAAGCATGATAACTAAGGCATCTTAAGCATAGTAACCATACTGACAACAGACAGTTTTTGTCCAATAGGAAATTTAGCAAACTGTAGTATGAAGCAGTCAAGCTGTTTATTGTTAGATATAATGCTGCAAATTTGATAAATGAATGACTGTGTTATCTTTTCAGTTTAACTGATGTAAATCATTTAACAGAATAATCCCACCAATATCTGTGATGGTCCTCAAAAACTGAGGTAAGGATATCTTTTCAAATTATAAGAATGCTTCTGAAAGCAGCAGGTTATTCACCAAATTATGACATCATAAAATTTTAGCTATGTCAGTTTTTCAAATGTCTTTAGTGGAAGAAGGATCAGCATTGCCTGTTCTGAGTAATGTCTTATGTTGATACTAGGTACTTTAATAAGAAGCGTCCCATATAAAAATGTAGCTAATCCATTTCACTGGGACATTCAAGTGTAGGGTGATCACAGAATTGCAGAATGGCTGAGGTTGGAAGGTCATCTGATCCAACACACCTGCTAAAGCAGGGCAACCTACAGCATGCTGCTCTGGACCATGTCCAGACAGTTTTTTAGTATCTCCAAGGCTGGAAACCCCACAACATCTCTGGGCAACCTGTACCAGTGCTCAGCCACCCTCACAGTAAAAACATGTTTTCTGATGTTCAGATGGATCATCCTGTGTTTCAGTTTGTTCCCATTTTTTCTGGTCCTATTGCTGGGCACTACTGAAAACACCTTGGCACCATCCTCTTTACACCCTTCCTTCAGATATTTATAGACATTAATAAGATCCCCCTGAGCATTCTCTTCTCTAGGCTGAACAGTCCCAGCTCTCTCTGCCTTTCCTTATAGGAGAAATGCTCCATTGGCTTCAGTATCTTTGTGGCCCTTTGTTGGACTCTGTTCATTATGTCCATGTCTCTCCTACATTGGGGAGCCCAGAACAGAGGGCAAGGATCACCTCCCTCAACCTTCTGGCAATACTTTGTCTGATGCAGCCCGGGATACAATTAGCCTTGATGTCCACCAGGACGCCCAGATCTTTTTCTTCAAAACTGCTTTCCAGCTGGGTGGCCCCCAGCATATATTGGTGCATGGAGTTGTTCCTCTTCCATTGCAGGACTTTGCACTTCTTGTTGAACTTCATGGGATTCCTGTCAGCCCATTTCTTTAGCCTGTTGAGGTCCCTCTGGATCGAAGCATGACCTTCTGGCATCTCAGACACTCCTCCCAGTTTTGTGTCATTAGCAAACTTGCTGAGGGTACTCTCTCCCCCTTCATCCAGATCATTAATGAAGATGTTAAGCAGGCTTGAACCCAGTATAGATCCCTGAAGTACACCACTAGTTATTGGCCTCCAGCTAGACTTTGTGCCACTGATCATCATTCTCTGGGTATGGCCATTCAGCCAGTTTTTAATCTACTTCATTGTCTGTTCATCAAGGCCATAATTCAGTAGCTCCTCTGTGAATCTTAAGGTAGACAGTGTTCATCTGTTGACAGAAAGTATCTTCTTTATGTCTTGCCCCTAGTGCTTCCTATGAGTCTCCTAATAATCTGCTCAAAGAGTAGCTGCAGGATCAGGAAGTTTAATTCAGGGATTAGAGGGGATTAGTTGGTGTATCTCATTCTATAGGTGGAGGCAGTCTACAGACACTGAGAAACACTATCCTTGATGTTATACTACAGTCATGTTTTCATACTATTGCCCATAAAAAAACCTTTCAGTCTTATCGTATGACTCTTCAAGCTCCGTATATGCCTGTAACCTTCATCTAGCTCCAAACAATGTCCCAAATTTCCACTGCCAGTAGCACAAAAAAACCCACCTGAGAACATGCCCTTTCCAAAATGGAACAGTCTACTCCAGTTTTGCTATTTCAGGTGGGTGTTATTCCATCTTATAATTACTGGAAGATCTCTTCAAAACTAAAGTGTTGTGTCAGTCTATTCATGCCTATTTACATCAGCTGAAGGCTCAACTCAGAAGATTTACTGTAAAAGTGGCAAGTCTTGCAATACCGTGAGATAATACTCTGCAAAAATCAAATATTTTCTACGTTGGCTGCATAAACAAAACACAGAGATTTAAGTGTGATGAATGAACTGATGTAAGAAAATGCTCTTGTCTCATGTCATTGGAACAGCTCTGTGTGGAACAGAGGACGTGAAGCATTCAGTGTTAGAAAAGTTTGAGGAAGTGGCATGAATTATGGAACATTCAAAACAATGGGAGATTATTTCAGAGGAAAATAATATTAACAAGGAGGTGTACAGATTATTCAAAATGCTTCTCCTGGAGGCAGATAATTTGCTTCTCTATCACATAAGAATGACTGGCTCTCATTTTACTTCAAACAGCTTGAGTAGCACTGTTTATAACTCCATGAGTAAGCTTAGTCTTCTCAGATCTTGCTCCTTTCCCTTCACTACACACATTTTCTCAACAATCATATCTCCATATGTCTTTTTGGGGTGCTATGCTATGATCCAGTTGGGTATTTCCCTCTGGATTCCAGTTTTTTCATACAGCAAGCTGAATAATTTTGGTAACTCCTGCTTCTGTGAATACCATTACTACACCAAGACACAGGAAGATCTTCCAAATAAGGTAGAATTTACTTTACCCAAAGGAATAGAATAGACATAGGAATGGTTTCACTGCAAGAGGCCCAAGATATGACTTGGGCTTGGCACTCGCTGCCTTCCCTTATGTGGGCTGGTCTCAAACTTGGCATGCCTGAGTCTTTTGGGGATGAAGTTACAGTTTCTTTGGCTTTCAGACAATGTCTGTGGTTGACACACCTGACAGCTCCCTTGACCTCTTTCTGCCAGAGCATTTATGCTGTGGCATAATGAGCAGAGTTTATTGGTTTAAGGGACACAGCTTTAGTCAAACAAAATCTGCTAAATTTGCTGTCATGTGGAAGAAGCAACTCCCTGTAAAGCCCATTGTCCCAGATGCCTTTGAGATGCATAGCTGAAACTTTTCTATCCCTGAAGCTTTTGCTCCATTTTCCACTTTGGCAAACAATATTTCTCAAGAAAATAACACCAACATTTAATCACAGTGATTTTTAAAAGCTCAGGCAAGATTTTCAGCTAGTGTCAATCAGGCCAGCTATCTTGACTTTGCTAATTTACACAAGCTGATGGTATAGCCTACATTCTTCAAAAAACAAGCAGAAAATGAACATTGGCAAAGCTTCTTAAAAAGACATCTAATTTGGATTCATAGTCTGTCACCTCAATAAACTTACACAACAGAGCATGCATGATTTCCCTCTCCCAGGCTCATTTCCTGGTCAACAACACAAAATGGTAACTCAGGAAGCAAGCAAGACTCTCTTTAAATTGATGGCATTTTAAAAACTTTACTAGTATTGAAATAAATGTTTCATAAACACCTGGTTATACAATGGAACATATCTCTTCCAGCAAGAAGATTTCAGGAAACAAAGTGGGAGAGAATTGGATTTGCTGCATGGATGGGACAGAAACTTCAGTCTGCCCTGCAAAGCAGTTTTACTGTCGTTAATTTTCTTTGACTGAGAGAAGAGTTCTTCTGACAACCCCTGCAGAGCCCCCAGCACACAGCCTATTTATGCAGGGTGAACGCAGAGCCAGAATTTAACCTAAGCCTAATAAAAATAATGGATAATGTAAAAAGCCAGCTGTTTAGAGCAGTCTCACACAAACTAATAGATACTTGTTTTTACAGACATAGGGGACTCATGTTGAGTCAAGTCTAGGCGATATTTTGCCTGGCCCAAAAGTGTCCCAAATCCCATAGGAGTGCTCTGATTTTTTTCTTTGCATCTAGTGAATATTTATGGGTACTGAACAAGGACCTCTTTAGATTAGTTGTGTGGATTTACTCTCTGCTATTATTAGATGGAATATAGATTACATCCTATGATTATGTATGGCATTGCAAAACCTAAAACTCTTATCATTAGCACTGCTTCAGGAACACTCAGAGGGAAAATACACACACCTCTCATTTTCTGTTAACCAAGACAAAAATACAATGAGGCAAAGGTTCCAAGGTGACCCTTAATGAAGCAACAATGGTGTTTTTTTCTATTAAATAGGTACTTGTATGTGTTTGTTGGTATATCACAAGCTGTACATTTAAAGACAAATTTTCTAAAAAGTCTGATTCCTGGACTACAGGGTTAGAAACTACAGATGAGGACATAATATCAGAATAAAACAATAACTCATGCACCTAGTCTTTCGGAAAACTTGTCCCTTGTAGAGCACACTAGATGGTGTGCAGGTAAAACTGCACTGAGGAAGGAAA
>NW_010098941.1:1558-12253 GCF_000699245.1 Pterocles gutturalis | reverse complement strand
AATAAATAAATAAATAAATAAAAGAAAAAGCTCCTCTCTAGAGGCAAATGCAAGTTACTGCACTCAGGAATTATAATTAACAAATGCAAAATGGGAAACCATTAGTTATGCAGCTACTGAGCTTGAGTGATCTAAGGATTAGTGCAGAGCAAAAGCAGAACTTGAATCAACAGTGTCCTTTCTGTTGTGAAAAAAGACACTACCATACTTGAAAATAAAAACAGAACTGCAGCTTGAAGATACAGAAGGTCACAGGCACTGTGATTCAGAAGGAGGCAAACAGGCAGGGCAATAGGAACGATCAGAGGTCTGCATAGCACATCATATGAGGAAAGACTGAATGAAGCGGAATTGCTTACCATAAAGAGAAGGCTGAGAAGAACATAATAAAGCTTTCAAGAATGAATAAGGATGCTGCAAAGAGAGAGAGAACAACCTTTTCTCCAAATCCACATAGGACTGGGGGAAAAAAAAAAAAAAAAAAAAAAAAAAAAGTCTTAACTTGCAGAATAGAAGATCCAGAGAACAGCTGAAGAAAAACTCTGCAGCAGTAAGCACAGTACAAGAGTAAAATACAGGGAAGACTATACCACCAGAGATCTTCATGAGCATGTCAGATGCAGATGTGGCGCAGGTATATGAGAAGGCCAGAAGAACTAACCACCTACCTCACAGGTCCTTTTCAGGCTTCCACAGTGCTCAGAGCCTGTGGTCCCTATCACAGATAATCAGTATTAAGTGACAGTCTCCTTCTGGGCATTTGTTAGAAGACAGCATGGAAAGGGACAACTTCTCTGAAGGACAGAGATCTCTGTGGGATGCTCATGGTAAAATGAAAACCTTACCACAAGCCCTTTGTGACAGCACTACCAGCCTCACACAGTACTCCTCTTCCCCAGGTCCACTACTACAGGTTTCACTACAGAGAGTGTACTACACCCTGAGCCACTCCACCCACAGAGGTTAGCTCAGGTCGCTACTTATTCTGCTGCTGGTGAGACTTTTTAATTGGCTTTTTACTAGAGTAGATGGATTCAGACAAATTATCACCACAAACACAAAGTATGCAGCAACAGATACCACAGTTCTGAAATAATCAGTTCAGAAATAACTTGGATTTTAAAAAAAAAAAAAAAAGGCACCACAAAAAGCAACATAAAAACAAACACAGTAGAAACAGATGGAAAAAACACCTCTCTACAGGGTTATTTGACACCTCTCCCTTAAAACATGAAAGTGCCTTTGAAGTACAATGTTAACTGCATATATTATCATACAGTAGAGGAATGAACAAATAAATTCGGGGGCTTTTTACAAAAACTGTGCTGGAGATGTATTTCTTGCTGAAGATGTTATTAATCAGCAACTTCACAAACTCATCTTCCCCACAGGCGGAGCTGCAGCTCAAGGCAGAGCGAGTCTTGTGAGCCATCTCCTTCACAAACCAGAGCTTGAGAGATTGCCCTCGCCCACTGCAAACATGCCTGTCAACTGCAAGGACTCCTGGTAGGGGAAAATGTGCTGGAAAAGTAAATTTTTTGGCTGTTTTGTTAACTCATACTATCACCTGGAAATAAACATAGACTAGTCAAGTGCATTATGATGAATTGTATCTTTATGGGCCATAAACCACAGTCTGAAAGACCATTCTCGGTCCTGAACCCAAGTCTTATACTGTAACCTGTCTTCTCTAGCTCCATTTCCTGTTCCAGCATGTCTGGAACAGTAGTTTTGCTGGGTGGACAATTTATCCTTCATTTGTCTGGCCCTTTCCTCACCATTAGAAATGTAGAAATGTAGCCCATCTGTTCTTGGTAAGAGAAAACAAACACTCACATTTACTTGTAAGTTGCTGTTGCTTTGCACAGAAGAGAAGCTGAAGGCACTGTCAGCCAAAGACAGTAGCATCTCTCCAGTTCAGGATCCATACTACCACTCTTACACAGCAACAACGATTTTACCAATCTTCCATTTTTCAAATTCCACACCCCCATCCCTCCCCCCCAAAAAAACTGAGAAATAAAAAAGTTCTGAAAAACACTGTTTAATTGGTGTCTTTAACACAGTCTGATAGAATGTCCAATACACTTTTTCTTAGAAATATTATGCACATGTTATACATATGCCTCATACAATATATGTATATAATGTATATTTTATATATAGTATACCATATATATGTATGTGTGTGTTTATGTACACACACACATCTGAAAAGTCCAGAAGTCAGAGAAAAATGTCTGCTTCACGGCACTATGAATCTCATAAAGACTGCAGCAACAACAAAAAGGTAAATATAGAATGTGCCTAAACAAAACACAAACTTCAGTAGAACAAGTTCCAGCAATCCCAGCATCTTCATAAGAAAATAAGTGCCTTCAAAAATGAGTTAAATCCATAAGAAAAATAAACTACTTCCCTTAAACATCACAGCTGTCACTGACAAGATGCATAGGGCTGCACAAGTCACAGAATCTAAACAAATATTCTAAGCTTGGTAACAGATATTAATAAAATAAAACAACTGCAGACTCTCCACTGACCACCTATTAGTTGGCTGTATCTGCTACAGCTACAGTATACATTTTTTCCTTGCAAATATGACTTTCCTTCCTCATGCAATTTGTTCTTTGAAAAAAGCATAGTCTCTTGGACCCTCTATAGGTGCTTCAGCTAGACTCCGCTTGTGCTGCTAACATGAAAGCTTAGAGGATATGGCCAAGAATTTGCTATAATTTGAAGAAGGCTTGTGGGTTTTAGATAAAGAATATCTGGCATTACCACAAACTAATGGCAAGATTATTTGGAAGCCCTCCTATTTCTGTGGCTAAGGGGATTCCTAACTACACAGATACACAGTTTCCACAACAAATGTCAGAGATATTTCTGAGTGGAAAGCATCCCATACTTGTCATGTGCTGTTTTCTGGTGCCTTCCTCTGAGGCATCCGGTACCAGATCACAGCATGGATCTGGACTATGCTGATCTTGGTTCCTGTCCCACCTGGCAGCTCTTTGTTCCCCCCCCTAGCCCTGTGTAACTGCTGCTTTTAGCTATTGTGTGGGAGGGAATATTTCTTTCTGAAAAATGAGCCAGCTCTTCCCATTGAATCCGTTGCAATGTCAGCACCCTCCCCAGCAGGGTAAGGAAATTATCTGAATGTAACAGCTAGTCATGCCACAAGATCAAGTGCTATAAACTATATTCCCATAAATGTATTACTTTTGAGTGCAGAACATTCAAGCACACCTTAATCTTTCTCCTTTATGTGAAATGCATGGTGCTGAGACCAGGATTCTTTTTTCCCCAACTGATGCTCTCTCACATGTCTTGTAAGGTCTTGCGCTGCTGCCAGCTGTTCAGCTACATTTCATTTTGTTGCTGCAAGTACAGTTTGATGAATATTTGTTTTGTTGGGTGCTTCAGGTTTGCTGGTAAAGCTGGTTATGTTGGAGTTCTCTGTTTCAGTTAACTTTTTGCCTCCTAGTTTTTAAAATCATGCTAAACTGATTTACTCTAAAGAAATGAACAAACAGGCACGTTCATGCTGACAAAGAAGAGACATTTATCCTATGGTAACAGATATTCTTCAAAAGTTTTGCCCACATGCATCCAAGACCAGAATGTTTTTAAGAAAAGCATCTCCTGATGCCCACCCCCAAAACACCAGTTACATATCTAGAGGTCAGGCTGGCAGAAGGCTGCTGAAACACGTCCTTTTTTCTTGGCCAAAGCTTACAACTTAAACCTCCTTTTGCGGGCATCTTCTACTACACTGTGATCTTCTGAACTGTTTGGATAGACTCTTTAACTCCCACTAAACTGGAAAACTTGTAGTTATATATACCTTTTTTTATAGACTAATATCTATTAATCAAACTTTGTTTCACAGATAGTGGTGTATTAACTTCTTAATATACAGATAAGCAGTTCATGGTTCATTCATTTAAGGAAAAGCATGAGATATGTTACATGGCAACTCTCTTGAGCTCTCTCTACAATGTTCTTTCTCCATTGACCTAGGCTGAGCCTGCCTAGATATCTAAGTCTATAGTTAAGTCTTTTCAGTTAGGTAACATGAAACTGGGGTTTTATCCTTCTAGACAGAATATAAGGATGTCCTGTCCTCAGATCTAACTCTCTTCCGTTCTTTTTATCAAAGTGACATCCACTAAAAAAGGTAGTGCCTGTGTAGAAATGGTACAGAAATCACAATGCAAAGGGTTCAATTGGACCGAACATTGTTTAAAATTGTGCTTAACATCAATTTTAACTTATTTATTTCAATATATATTCTTTCTAAAATCAGCTAATAACAACAGCATTTATACATACAACTGAAATTTTTTAGTTAGAAGATCAGCCTTAAAAGCAATATGTAGCAGATTTCTGCAATCAATATGCTTCTGTTTACACAATAAAAATAATTTTTGTGCTGCTGCTTTTGAGGTACAAAAGCCTATAGAAGTGCCACTAATTTTGTGAGCTTTTTGATCTTGAGATAGCTATTCTTCAAAGATCAAACACTGCACCTTTTTCTAAGTCAAGTCTTGCGACACAGACTTGTATGTTCCACTGAACCTCAATACATCATATTCCGCATACAAACCTCTTTCTGTGCTTGCTCTGACTTCCTCAATGATCAACATTTTTTTTCCAGAAAAGAGATTGAAAAATCCCACAAGTCTTTGCCTTCCTGTTGTCAATTTACCATAGTAAATTACCATTCATTTAACACATTAAGTCAAAAATTTTGAGGTATATGGGATCTGTTGCTTTGCATTTTAGGCATGTATCCTAAACATTTTGAATAGAGTGCAAAAGAAGTGTAAATAGTGTTTAGGTACTTAATTATCTTCATTATTACCTCTATTTACATAACGCTCTACAAATTTTAAAATCTCAACTAGTAAATCTTTGCTTAACATACACCGATTATCTTCCACAGTCAAAAGCAATTTCAGATCTTTTCAATGACAGCATGTAGAGGGGATACGCATCAATATTTCTATGCATTATGTTAACAAAATAAAATAACTGCTGTTAATTCTAAAATTCCTTTAGTAGATAAGAAAAAGCACTTTAAGAATTTTGATGCAAAGGTTTTCAGCTCAAATCATGAGCTGTCCACAGGATGTTTTCATGACAGGAGAAAAGCAATTGAGTGGAAGTAAATATTCATTTTCTTTCTCCAGCTTCATTGTTGTCTTAAAAATAATCATACAATGGATGATTTCCTTTTCAACTATTTAGCAAAAAGCTATGAAAAGCATTTTGACATTTAATGGTTTGAGGAATCATTGACCACAAAAGGCAGTACGCATTTTTCAGTGAACCCTTTAATTGCTTTCTCGGTTGAAAAAATAACTGATCTATTTTGGCAATAACTTTGGTTTCCACTGTATTATTTTAAATATGGATGAATCTTAGAAAATAATACTATCTAACTTCCTGTCATGATCAAGTGATAGCTATATGAAGACCTACAGATATCCAGAGACTTGTGGTACTCTACAATGCACCATTCTTGCTTCTGCACCAGTCATGACATTGTTTTTAGCAGCAAAATAAAAAGATATATTTCAAGAGTTTCATTTTTGGAAGTAAAATAAAAAGATATATTTCAAGAGTTTCATTTTTGGAAGAAAATTCTTTTTATAACCTGTATTTACAAGCTGTCTTTTACCTGGCAGTCCTCCTGTCTTTACTGATTAATGCAAAATCATATTATCATCTATATCATAAATTGCAAAGCATCTTTTTAGATGCAAGGGGTTATATTTCCTTATTGATGGGATGCAAACATTGCAGCCATTATCACAGTCACAGTCCATGCAAGAATGTAATTCAAAGAACCAAGCATAAAGGAACAATATTTTGGCACAAAGTTAGATCATGATCACTTTTGACAGGTCTGCACCTCTGCATGTTGAGTGAATAAGCTGGAAATGTTGTGTTCTACACTGCTATTATTTACTTCTGATAATATAAGTTACGGATCTTCTTTAGCTAACAAAAGTTGGAGTACTCAGATAATACTAGCTGTAAATCTTTTGGGTAGACTTCATCTCTCCTCTAAATTCATCCCAATGTATCATTTTGTGTTTCACAGGCAGTAGGACATATATCCATATACAGTCAGAGAAATTTAGGATGCACTCTTTGTGCATACCTGTAAATCATGATGTTTGAGATCAGTACATACAACTTTATTTCAAACAGGACTGCTGGGAAGATGAAATGGCCTTCAGCAAACATAACTCAGAACTCCCTCCAGAGGAACTACTTGCACTACTGCTCTCAATCATTCCCAAATCTTCATCTTTTTCTGACCAGGCTCTTCAATCTTCACACTGCAGACTTCCAGCAAAATCTTAGTGAGTCACTCACATTAGGTTTATTTGAGAGTGTCTTCCCCTCAGTTCTCTGCTGTGATTCAGTCCTGGTCAGTATGGTAAGCTCCAAGGGAAAACTTCTGTCTGTGTAGTTCTAACACAGGGCTCAGAGGCTTTCCCTCTCCTGCAGCTTTAGTGCTAAAAGTGCTCCTCTTGAGAGTACAGAACAGCTCATAACAGTTTATTATCCTTCTTTTTCAAAGTTGCTAAATTTGCACGAAAAATTCCACACAGCACTGGTGAGGGGTCTACCTGGCAGGAGACTTATGGAAGTGTTTTCTTTTGCCTACAAATACTTGCCACACATGAACATGATATATTTTATTGTGAGATGGGTTGGAGGTACAGTAAAAGATTTTTAAGTCCAGTAATGTATTAGCTCTTTCTGGCCTGGCCTGGATCATTCCCTCTGAGTACAATTTCATTAATGCTATTAACAACGTGTTTAATAGTCAAACCAGAAACACAAAGCCATGTTTGTGATTCTTCCCGCTGATGTTCTTTTCAGTGAAGTCTGAAGACAGCTCAAGGAAAACTAAGAATTTTTGAGATTTTTCTTTAGTTTTTGTTATGACCGTGGGTTTCTCTACTCTGAAAACAAGACTTAATCAATATATTGTTTATCAGGGCTCTGAAAAAGTTGGGTTAAGTCAATCGACCTTTTACTCATGCAGCAGATGAAGTGATGATTCAGAAAAAAGGGAGAAGTAATCACCCTCAGGGACACTTAAAAAAAATAAGGGACAAACTTAAACTAAAGGATACATAGTCATTCAACAACTCTGCACATGTTCTACATATAGCTCTCAATAAAAGTCAGGCAGGAGGAAAGCAACAGTCCCAACTGACATTATGACAGGGGTTCATAGAGCAGCTCTTCCTTGGGGAGGCTGATCTCTCAGGATCACAGTCACATGCCAGTGAGGAGAGATTGGGAGAGAGAGATCATGGGACAGTTCACAGAGCCAACATTAGGCTCCTATTTCAGGACATCAGTATCTCTAAGGTAAATTTTGCCCTTATCCGCTTAGTCGACTTAGCGTCCATGGAGAACATATTCCAGGAGATGAGTGCATGTGGCCAGTCTTTGGAAAGGGAGACATCATTTTCTGGAGTACTTGGATTGTAAGGTATTCTTTGCTATTCAATTTTAGTGATGAGCTTAAGAGCCCTAATTTAGATTTTACTGTACCAAGAAACACGCGTGCAGCAGTCAAAATGGATTGCACGATGAAGACAACATGATCTCATTGTGTTTTCTGGAAAAGGAGAGTCCTCATGAGGTTTTCAAGGACTTTATTATTATTGTCTCTACTTCTCTCATGATTTATCCACTTTCTGAACCTTTTCACAGGACAGTACTGGATCTGTCTTGAGCTACTAAGCAGCAGTCCCTGAGGCTCAGGGACTAGACCAATTGCTAAAGCACCACTCCTGAAAGCAGTGCCTGTGTAGAGGTGTCCCCACTCCGGCCAAATGGCTTCAAACATAGACTCGGGGCTTCATTCGGAACATGTGGCAGCTTTCAGGAGCTCACAATGAGCCAAAGTCATCCCAACATTTATAAACCTTTTTAACATATCTGTAACCCCAGTTGGGAAAAAGGATTTAAAAATTCTTTCTTCCAGTGAAGGGCAGAAATGTTAGTAATGTAGATGGCCTGTAAAAATCTCAGAAACGCAGTAAATTGGTATTAATTATCATAATGAGCTGATAAATGTACAAAAGCGTCCAGATGTTGAGTGAACACTGTGCTCTGTCACAGTTTATTACACTTGTTTAAAAATTCAAAGCTGAAATGAAATTACATGAATCAAATAGGAAAAAGCCTCATCTCTTAAGTAGTACATGTACCACAGTAAAAATGGTCGTTTAATTGGGGGAGACTGGAAACTACCTGGGGAAAAAAAAAACACACCAAAAAAAAAAAAAAACCCCACACCAAACATAAATTTTACAGGAAGGTCCATGTAAACTACTGCACAGATTTTCTCATGTCTAATGATTGTTGAGATGAACTCAAAGAGGTAAAAATCCACCTATATCTTCATGACCAGTTAATCCGCTTTGGGCTGTAAAATGGGGGCTGCCCTTTTCACTGGCAGAGATGTCACGGCAGAGATTTCAAAACTGATTTTCACAAGCTGATAGACTACACAATGCCTTGTTGTGCATACAGGCTCTTTTAGGGAAAGTGTGGAGCTAGAGCTGTGCTAAGCCAACATCATGTCCTGATTGCAAAGATGAGTCTTTCTCAGTGGGGAACAACCCATGCACCAGCACACCAAGCTGCAAGCCAGACACCTCTGCACAACTGCTACAGTTAGGGAAGACTGAGAAAGAAAAATTAACAAAATCAACAAATCAACCCCTTTTTTTTAACATGTTTAAGTGACTTTTTTTTAATGTACACACACCCACAAGAAAACTGCTGAGAAGTACCCTGTGCAGAAGCAACATGCTTCACACAGGCATAGAGAAGCTGTGATTCTGCCAGTTGCAAAGGGAGAAATGCAGAACTGTGTCATTTTTATTGAAGCCCAACCCTGCAAATTTCCCAATTTGAATAGACAGTGATAAAAATGTAGCCCTCAAGGTTTCAGACGTACTGAAGCCCACAGAAGGCAAAAGGGAAATAACCCTTTCATCTTTATTGTCAGGTTTTACACCTCAAAACCCACCAACATACTCTAAGCAAAACAACTGTTCCTGGACCACATACAAAGAACAATTATCCTAGTGAAACTGTAAAGATTTCAAATACAGAGGGCCTGAGCTGCCACTTAGATGCACTGGCAGATGCTGAAAGTAAGTTCATTGGAGCCTCCTTTTTTGACCTTTTTGTTTTCCATACAATGTCATGGAGTTTCTAAACTGGGAAGCGGTCACTGCCTCCAGCAGTGGTACTGCCCTCTCAGGTGGGTCTAATCCTGGTGGTGGTGATCCTTGTGGTGCTGTGTTTGAAGGGGGGAAGTTCGGAGGCCAAAAGCAGCTTTGGAATATGTCATCCAGCAGCCCAGGATGTCTGTTCATACTGTCCATTGCACTTCCCTCCACATTCATATTACTGCCCTGCAGCAGCCAGATTCATTTTAGTCACCCCAAGACTGTACACATGCTGCTCAGACTTCACAAACATTAGCAGATCAGGAAGCAAAACCCCTAAAGGTCTCAAGATTTGGTGTGCACTCCATTCAGTCCTGCCCTCCAAATCATATTCCTTCTCTTCTCTCATCTCAAGAACTCCTTGCCTCTCTAAGCCACCCTGCCATGCTTCAAAGAGGCTTCCACAAGCTCCTTGAACATCTCTTCTGTTTTCTTCTTTACAAACAAATTAGGTAATAACTGGCAGTGGTTCATACAAGTGGTGGCCTTGCAGAACAGAGTACAAGTTACTTCACTCCATTTCCACAGCACCACCCCTTTAGTCTGGATGGATCATTTCCAGAGTCTCTTCCTGGTTTTATGAAACCTGGAAACAGTAAGTTTTTCTCCATCTTTCCTCCTGTACTCTATGCAGGAGAGTTTAATCTCCCTTGTTCATAGCATTAGCAAGATCACTGCATGCTGCCTGTCTGATGCAAGTCTGGTAAAGGGTCAGGAACTGGAGCGCAGGACATATAAGCAGAGGCTGAAAGCTGGGTTTGTTCAGTCTTAAGAGGCTCAACAGAGAAAACAGAGCCTAACTCCTCTCAGAAGCTGATGGTGATGGGACAAGAGACAATGAACCAAGGAAAATTCCAATTAGATATTAAGGAAAAAAAAATTATTCCCTGGTGATATTGAAAACTTGACTGGATAAGGCCCTGGGCAACCTGATCCAGTTGAGACTCACTTGAGCTCTCCGCCCACAGAGAGCAATACCCTACAGCAGCAGAGGAGGCGGCTCGTGTAGTGGGACGCTGAAGTTCTGCTCGGTCCAGAAACCTCATAAGGCAGTCGTAGGAGCAGAGCGAGCAGGCAGGGTTCCTCTGAGAAGGAGGCAAGAACTAAAGACCAGGAAAAGCACGGACATCCTACCTGACCTTCCAGTCAGAATGGTAGGCACTCGTCCCAGAGCGAAGGCTGCAGCTCTGGCTGAGGGGTCTGCACCATCTCCCCCTGCGACGGCCGCTGCCTCCACGCAGACAGAGCTTCAGATGGCAGAGGCAACCGTACAGACCTTGGTGTGTGGGAGGTGCCTAAACTACTCTCCTGGGGTAAGGATGGGAGACAAATTAGCCTGCAATAGGTGTGTCCAGGTGGACCAGCTCCTAGAACAGGTGGCCAAATTGCAGGAGGAAGTGGCAAGACTGAGGAG
>NW_010098941.1:928-1284 GCF_000699245.1 Pterocles gutturalis | reverse complement strand
GGAAGGGGAAGGTCCATCCAGGGAGTTGCCTAAGCTGAGACAGTCGGCCCCACACATTGCAACTGCCTCAGTTACAAAAAAAAGGAGGGTAATTGTCCTACGTGATTCCCTCTGGAGGGGAACAGAGGGCCCAATATGTCGACCAGACCCTTTACACAGGGAAGTCTGCTGCCTCCCTGGGGCCCGGGTTCGAGATGTCACCAGGAAGCTCACTGGTCTGGTACGGCCCTCTGATCACTGCCCACTGTTGGTCATGCAGGTTGGAAGCGATGAGGCTGCAGAGAGAAGTACGGAAGCAATTAAAAGGGACTTCAGGGCACTGGGGTGATCGATTAGAGGGTCAGGAGCACAGGTAG
>NW_010098941.1:0-215 GCF_000699245.1 Pterocles gutturalis | reverse complement strand
GGAGACATCAACTTGCCAGACACCTCCTGGTAATACATCACAGCGGAAAGGAAACAGTCTAGGAGATTCTTGGAGTGTGTGGAAGATACCTTCCTGACACAGCTGGTACGCGAGCCTACCAGGGGAGGTGCCTCGCTTGACCTGCTGTTCAAAAACAGAGAAGGACTGGTGGGAGATGTGGTAGTCGGAGGCCGTCTTGGGCTTAGTGACCATGA
>NW_010098940.1:837-31492 GCF_000699245.1 Pterocles gutturalis | reverse complement strand
GAGCGCTGGGAGGCAGCCGCACCGCAGGGCAGGGCTGCTGGAGAGCACCTGTCAGGCCGGTGACACGAGCACACGGGCATCCCTGGAGCACAGCTCTCAAGCATGCAAGTGTCGCTGCCCAGAGCACTGCTGCTGCAAGATTACTTGTGTTTAAATTTGAGGATATTGCAAACAAACATTTGTTTCAGTCCTGCGAAGTGTTGAAGCTGCCGCTTGACACGAGTGCCCCTTTGCAGGGAGGGTGGCAGAGCCACACCACGTCCCCTCAGTGCGGGGTCCGCCTGGGCTCCTGCCCAAGGACTGTGCACAGCTGGGAAATGATCCCCTTGGCCAACCAGGGCCCCCTGATTTGAGCAAATATTCAAGACAAGAACCATAATTAAACTTCTCTCCTGCTTCCCATCATACAAGAGGAGATTAAAAAAAAAATGATGAAACTCTGCTGTTAATATTTGTACAGATTTTTTTTTCTTTCCACCCTCTTAGTATTGCCAGTGTTTGTATAATATCATCAGGATTTTACCTACTATGAAATAATTCCAAAAAATAGCTGTTTGTGAAGTCTTACTGCTTACAGACTCACTCCTACATTGAATGCTTTGTATTTTTAACTTTTTTTTTGCGGTAAGAAAAGATTTCTATAGATTTGAAAATCTCACTTCCTACTACAGGAGAAATTTAAGGTAATTAGAACTATTAATGAAAATATGTGAGCAGGAAGGCTTTCAAAATCAGCACTGATTAAAAGCAGAACAGAATCTCATAAATTGATAGGAAGTATGATGAAGTGTGATTTGAAGTCAAAAAGATACATGTAACAACACAACCTGTTAGATATTTTATTCAGTCCTAGTTCAGTTCAGGATAACCCTCTTTTATAAACTAAACTTTTTTGTGTAGCTTATTCAGTGGTATCTTTCAGTTAATAGAAGGTTATTCCAAAAAGGAAAGCAAGTTACTTTGGTTTTGCTGTGTGTTGCTGAGAAAGCTGAAGGAAGAATAAATGCCTCACTAATGCTTAACATTTCATCAGAAGGTGTATCAGCAACTTGCAAATATGGAATCACCTATGCACTGAACTTCCATTTTCTCACATGCAACAGTTAAACTCAGAAGAGAGCCTCCTAGTAGCAGAGAAAATATTGCACATTTTTGTGCTAAACTAAGGATTCCTCTCAATCTCATTTTGAAAATCTAAGTGATTAAAATATTTTCATATACACACATTAGCAATTATCTGTTACAAAACTAAAGGTCAGCAAGACTTGGAAGAGGAAGTATTAAATTGTCATTCAATGTGAAGCTTAACGCCAAGACTAGACAAACTTGTTGTTACTAGATAAGACCTTTCTGCCAGCAATCACATGAAAAAAAAAATAGTAAGACAGCAACAGCACAGGCCAAATCACTCAGCATAGAAAAATGGGTCACTCCCTGTTGATGGAAACCAGCCAACTTCTCCATTTGTGCCCAGTTGTTGCGGCATGTGGGTAGAGGGTGGTTTTAGTTCCTGAGCCATGAATTTCTGTCATGCTCCTACCATATCACTATCTAAACTGCTGGTTTACATCTGATACCATTACAGTAACTTTTGCCCTGATTGTTGTCCCAATTTGTCCCACAAATCCTACAACTTTGGGAATTTCTAGGGTGCACCTGCACTCTGCAATTTGTTCAAATGAGCAGCTTTTGCAGGAAGAACTTTCTAGGATAGCAATTTTACAGTGAGACCTGTGGGAAATGTGCCGTACATTGAGGGTACAACTCAAGAAAAATATCAGAGCCAGGGAGTCGGGCAAGATAATAGAACAGAAAGCAATAGCAAGACCTTGAAGCAGTTGGTCGGTGCCAGGAGGCCAGGCTGCCTTTGAAAAGCAGGTCCCCTGCTGGAGACACAGCAGAAGAGCCCTGGACGCTCTCCTCTTGCAGGCAGTAGCTCTCTCACAAGACTTTCCAGACACTGAAAAGAATAGCAATCTGCAGATTTTGGAGATTCTGGAGAAGAGGTAGGGCCCACTCACTGTGCTCTGAATTGAAGACAGTTCAGAAAAGTCCTGTCTGAGCATGGTTTGGCTTTTCCTAGTGCTTGAAGACATAGGACTCCAGGAGATTGTCTGAGTTACTGAGTCCAGTCACCAAATGATTGATTCCAAAGTGAAAAAAGGCTTTGTATAGCCAGGCTACAATTAAAACTGGCAATATTTGAAACGCTGTAGGCCACCGTGGGAGAAGAGTTAAGCCGGTGCTCAGACCTTTCGGTAGTCCCCAGCAGTATCCTCTGTGGATAGGGAAGGGGAAAAAAAAAAAAAGTTTAGACCAAAATAACTCGGACTTTATTTCTAGGTTTGAAGGATTTAGACAAGAATAACACTGGTGATTACAATAACATTTCAGACCAATTAATTACCATTGAATATAAACCTACCTATATAAAGTCAAAGAGAGGCAGGAGGACTGGGGTTCATAAGCAATGGTACATACACAAGTAGCATGCACAAGGGACAGCATTCACCCACTCCTTTTATTTGGAGTAGAAAGGCAGCAGATGCAACCTAAACAGCTCTGTAACCTAGCACAGACTAAACGAGAGGGAGAAGGAACGATGCTCTCTACTATCACTTCTACCTCAGAGAAACAAGTGAAGTAAAACCATCCTCTCTCTCAGATAAAGGGCCTAATATTGCAGTTAAGACTATCACATGGTGTAGCACAGCTCTCTGCAATCATGTACGTTAAGGTTGAAAGCCTCTCATTTGGCAGCGGTGAGGGACGGCTGTGCTTTAAATGACACCATGAGATATGAAGGCTGACACAACAGCAGCTGGTGCTGATGGCAGCAGACTAAATGCTTTCAACCTCCCTTTCTCTTCTAGTGAATGTATGGTTAAACAGGTAGCATGGCCATTATTGTCACTAGGCAGTCTGGCAGGACCCCAGCCAGGCGAAGGGATGGCAGCCAGGGACAATGACAGCCAGGAGAGTCTGTAGGGACTGGGCAGGTCCAAGCTGCAGCCAGGAAGGGCTGTCAGCAGGGCAGGGTCAGGATCAGCAGGGTGCAAGACTGGGCACCACTACAGCATAGCAGGCTCAGGCAAATACCAAGCAGAGCTACAGGGTAGCTCAGGCAGGGACCACGGGCAAGGGCCTGAGCTTGATGAACACACCAGAGGACCCAGGTGAGGCTTCTTATAGATCTTTCTTGCAACTTGGCTGTTTTCACAGCGCCCTGATACAGAGCAGCACCGTGTCTGAGCTGGCCTTAAGTACAGATGATGAAATGAAAGAGGTTGCAAATCCAATTGCTGTGCTCAGAGCCCGCACAACATGGGCTTAGCATCAAGAAGTCTCAGTGTTTCTCTTGCTGGGAGTGCTTGCCATACCTACCATTAATTTCCGGTGTTGCAGGACAGAGCAGAAGTACTGTCAGCATAGCTTCAGATTTGGATTCAGATCACTGCCCATTGCTCTAATTCCTTCTGCTCTAATGAGGTGCTGAAACAAGACAATCTACCCCAAGGGGAAAGGTCAGAAGTTGCACTCCTTTCCTATTTATCAATTAAAGCTCACAAAGCTTCCTGGTACCAAGACAATCTATGGAATAATGTCTGAAACAAAAATCTGGTAACAAATGTGTAGTCTCCACTCTAGGAATATTAAAATGCCAGTTAAGGCATTAAAAATATAACTCAAATCTAAAGAAAAACCTCTTCCTCCAAACAATTGGGTGCTTTAAAATTCCTCAACACTCTAATTCCTTTCTCTCCTATCTGTAAGAAAAGCTAAAACATACAGTAATAATCTCCTTGAATGTTCACAGCATTAAAAAAAAATGTTGACTCAAAAATTTAGATTTGAATCTTCTTTAAAAGACCTTTAACAATTGCTTTTGATCTTGCACCATTTGTATAATTGAAAAAAGGAGGCTTAAATGTAGCAATATAAACGTCATTATTTTATAATGCATCGCTTATTGTTTTTATTATTTAAAAAAACCCTAATTTATCCATGAATGACAGAAACCTAAACTCATCAACACCATGCTTTTAATGGACAAGAAACAGAAATTAGGCAGTTCAGGCACAACCTATTTTAAAGTTTTACTGCTATATCATTAAAACAAAGAAAACACACCCAGCAGGCATCATTATTCACAGATACTGTACCCATAAAAGCCGTACATTTAGTATATACCACTACATATAACATGCCAAGAAAGCACTCCAAATTTTGTTTCAATCATTACCAGTAGCAGAATCAACTGTGCGCTAAAATGAGATACCCTGGATCTGGGAACCAGCAGGTTTTGCTGCTGTAGCCTGTAATGCGTCCTCTACAAATACAGCGACGGGATTTAGAGCTCTGACCCAGTACTCTGGCCAGTATGATTGCACCTACAAAACTAGTTGTAGCAGCAGAAACCACACTTTGACTAGTTCTGTGTGCAATGCCTATGTAAGGGTGCTTATTGTACTAAAATAAAAGCCTAATTTTGCCAATATGCAGGAAAACATATTTGGAAGTGATGCCAGTAAAATGCAGTTTCATCTCTGTTGGTAAACAAGTCCTAGCGTAGGCACAGCTTTGTCTTACCAGTGATTACACCAACATGGGGCACAGTGCTGGTATGAAAGTACTCCCTGATACAGATCTTACATGGGTACACAAAGCATCAGCTGAAGTGGTGTAATTCTGGGATGTGATCTTTGAGTGGCACCAGAGAGAGCTGTATGGGAAGAGGATGCTACAAGCAGGCACAGCTTTCTCTGGGATGTGTAGGGCCCAGGGGGAATATTGCTGGGCAATAACCAAAAGGCAAGAATAGTATCTGACAGGAAGAATGGGAAGCTGGAAGCTCTAGGATGACTGAGTATCCAACAGTACAAAAGGCAACAGGAAGATACTTAAACAAAGTTTTCATCTGAATCTGCAGTGTCAGCGAAAAAAAACCCTCTTGGAGTATCACCTCATTTCCTATAGTAACTAAAAAGTCTTTAACACATCATGCACATCAGACAGTTTAGTTAGAGTAAGTTTTCTACAAAGTTGTATATGTGTTCATTTAAAAAAGAACAAACAAAAGATTAGTAAAAATTTATGTTGGCCTGATTGTAGCTTCTGTGATATCAGATTAACTGTGGAGGCTTGTGATATGCCATGGCCACAACTTCAGTGGAGACAAAGGAGTATGTCCTGGTGACAAAAAAAAGGGCATGGGTAAAATCTTTCATAGACTTCTTTATGTTGATGGCAAAAATGCATAATTTAATATTCTCAATTTGCTGGAACAGATATATGCAAGGAGTATCTCAGCTAAGCAGCTGGTTGACAAAGTCAGATTTGTTTAACTAGATAAATATTCTAGGTTGCAGTTTGCATGGCACAAGTTTGAGCAGGTCACAATAAAGTTGGTTGCCTTTTTCCCTGAATTCAGTGGGATAGCTGAAATTAATTTTAAAGTAATAACATCCATACTGAAAGGGATTGTAGTGAAACAGTATCAGATTCCATTTCATTGATGCCATATCCTGTTATTTAATAGTGCAAAGTATAATTTAACAGTTCTGACAATGAATCATTGTTGGTCACCTGCAGACTTTTTTTTAGAAAACTCCAAACTAGAATACTAATAACTGAAGAAGCTGGAGGCAGAAGAAAAGATGGGCTGTGCAAACCTACAAAGAAATAGAAAACCTCAAATAACAAAGGTGGTGAGCACCTAGGAATTAATGCCTCTCTGAAAAAAGATAAAAATGGAAATAAGTCATCACAGATATAAGAAATGACAGATAAGGTCATCTCCAGACAGAGACAGTGAACAGAACATATGGCACCTTACCCAGCTCCCAGAAAAGAGAGAGACCAGACTCGTAAAGAATGAGATGTAAGAGTGATGGGTTGCTGCAGAGCTGAGGCAAGATCGCAAACTCCCCCGATATAAAACAAGCAGAACAAATGAATTTTCCATTTCAACAGTGGCAGTGATATTTCAACTGAGAATCACTGTCATTTTAATGTTGTAAGCCATCTTCATTTATCATCTGGAAATTTTAAAAGTACCCATATATTTTTAAACGTTGTTTAAAAAGAAAGCTGAAGCACTAAAATCAGTGAAGTCATTTACACCACCAAAACTGAAGGGCAGGAACTCCTTTCTCTGCTACAAGCATTTTATCAGGCAGATATCTGAATATATTCCAAGAATCTATTAATACCATGGTCAAGGAAAACCAAACAGGTTTTGTACTTGCTTTTACATCTGATAGTTTTTCTCCAATAGGCAGAAACATGGTGGCCTTTAATAACGGGAAAGGAAATGAATATTTCCTCTGACGGTTTGTCAGACAAGGAATAAAGTACGAGGGTTTTTTTGTTAATTTTCCCAAGATTCCCAGCAAGTGACAAATACATAAAGGGTTTTTCATTGTCTCTCCCATAGAGGGACAGGTTTATATTGTCTCTTTGTTGTACTTCTGAAGTTATATAAGAGTATTTTTCACTGCTTGAAACAGTGCAATGTGCAAACTCAAAATATGTAGGAGTTATAACATTTGCAAGACATATTTCTTCTGCTGCAGTAAAAACCTACTATTTTTAATGAAGCAAAGAGCAGAAAAGGTTTTTTCACACCAATTGTGTGCATATTTATTGATATTCTCTGATAAAGTTCACTGTATGAATGCTGTATTGAACAATTTAACAGCATATGTATAGAGTCAGAGAGAGAAATTTGAAAATGTTTACTTTTTAGATTCAGATCTTGTCTGCCAAATGTCTTAAATCAAGTAATACTTATACATTTAATTAGTGCCTTAGATTCTGGGCTGTAAAGTAAATTAACTACACTAGTCTTACAAAAGATTTTCCTGCAATAGGAATAAAATGGTTTTGATTTTGTTTGCTTAAATGAGCATTTGCACTGCAGATAGTACAAGTCCTCTTCAAAGCTGCTTAGAAATCCTGGCAAAGTATTTATTCAACTGTGTAACTTCTGTGAAACATTGGTATATCAACTGGTCAAAAAATAGGGGAAAGAATTTAAATAGTTTAAATGTTTTTTACCCACAACTGAACAAAAACAAAAACAAAAACAAAAAAAAAAAAAAAAAGGAAAAAACACCAAACACATTTGCCAGGTATTTTTGCAGAGAACATAAAGGTAACTCATGAGAGGTGCAGGAATAATGCTCACTGGCATCAGTACAAGTCAAGCATCAGCATATGAATGATAAGACCGCTCAGGAAACTGACTGTGATGGACCCCAACGTGGGAACAGTGCTGCTCACTCAGATCACCATTAGGAGTATTTTCTCAGGGCACATATCCAACCATATTTAAACACCTATGCACCCCAATGACAATGTGAGATCTCTGAACAAGCCTCAGTGTTCAAAACTCGCTATTACTTTTAAACTGAAATCTTATATTCTGCAGAGCTGGGCCCTGATTCAAGGACTAGATAAATATATCAGGCAGTCTGCCTTCAGCCAGGGGAATTGCAACCTGACACACACATTATGAATCAGGAAAGTAACCTGTATTGATCTGTGTTAGTGCTGATCTCATATTCCTCAGCAAGGCTCAGGTGACATTTCCACTCTCTTGATTAATTATAAGTTCATATCATTTGTAGAGGCAAGCCAGACAAACCCAGAGAACTATTACTTTCAAATGAGAGATTTCATAACAGAAAGAGCCTATGTTTTCTCAAGTTTTGAAATATTTTTAACTTTGTGCCCCTGAAAGTTGCCAAGCTGGCCAGCCTGGATACTAGAACCACTTGCTTAATGGAAGAAGAGTAATATCGCAGGCAGACAGACTCAACTGTAGAGATCCAGCTGCAGAGCCAACGTGGTCTCAGACTCCATCACCCCACAAGTCTTCAGCCTCTCTGCAGAGACTGCCACTGAGCATCATTTAGCAGCAGCCCCAAACTGCAAGGAGACAATGAACTGATTTCAAAGCAGCTGCCACTCACTCAGGCCAGGTGACAGGGCCAGGTACACTCTGTAATCAGAGGCAAATGGACCTATCTCACTTACAGACTGTCAGATTCTAGATTTGTAGCTTAATTTTTAATTCCCACTCTTGCCTACTCTTTGCTTATAAGTTCAGCTATCTAAGCAATTTGCAGAAGCTTGAATTGTTTTTAGCAGGCTGTACATCCTTCTACTACTTATAGTCTCTTCAGAGTCAGAGAGGTTTTGTTAGATTACAGCTTATATATCTCTTTATACTCTTAGAAACAAGGTTATGGGAGGGAGTGATCTCTTATCGTTCTAGTTGATACTGTTGGGGGGATGAAGAGGAAGGACAAGTTTTTAGGTCACAACTTGTTCATTTCTGAAGCAGAAGCAGCAAGCTTGGAGATGGGTGCAGGTCAGAACCAGAGACGGCTGGCAAGGACAGAAATGTCCCTTGCCTTCAGGAGAACATTTTTAGGGAACAGCCACTGCGGCTCTGGCCTCTCAGCCTCATCCTGGGCTGCCTTCCAGAGATGAGTCTAGGAAGAGCAAAACATAATTTCACTACATATTAAAAATCAGAAATTCAGTACAGATAATTTTTGCCATACAGTGCCTGCTGCTGTTGTTCCGGAACTGCTGACTCTCTGCATCCTACAGCCCTGACAGCTTCGCTGCCTCCCTCCATACTGTCAGGCATCTGTGCCTCACAGGTGCCAATTACCCTTTTCCCTCCGCTTGTTTAAAGGGTTCAAACTCGGAGCAGTTGCTCCCTACCTGTATTTTGCCTGATGTTATCTTCCAGGACTGAAGAAAGTCCATGTGTTCACGTGTTCGTTTATTCTCTCCAGCAGTATCAGCACTCTATAAAATATGTGATCTCTCATCTTTATCTCACCATAGCTTTATGATACCCCTCCTTACTCTTCCATATACCTCGATTACTTTTCACCGTGGGCTATTTCTGGGATTTTTCACAGACCGGGGTTGAACGTATGTGCAGTTAGGGAAGAATACATCTTGTGTTTGGTTTGAGCGTTGGCTGTATTCCCAGACTTGGAGCTTTCTGGAAGGTGACTGTACAAGCTGTGTCTGGCAGGGAGCAGGGAGGGCTGGGCTGCTCTGCTAGGGCAGGTGAGCCGGGAGCCGTGGGTGCCAGCGAGGCACAGGGCCAGTGGCTGCACTGAGCCGGGGACAGTCTGGCAGGACCCCCACCAGGCGAGGAGGGCAGGCCCAGGATGGCAGCCAGGATCAGTGGCAGTCCAGTGACCACCAGGAGAGTCTGTAGGGACAGGACAGGTTGAGTCAGGAAGTCCATGCTGCAAGTCAGGGGTCAGGATGGGGAAGGAACAAGCCTGGCACAGGCAGATCTGCAGCTTAGGCAAGGGCCTGAGGTTAGGCACAATCTCGAGGCCAAGGACCAGTGGCCCCAGGCAAGGTGTCACACAGCTCTTCACAGCAGGCTGTCCAAGTCACCAAGCCATGCTGTATCGGACCGGGCACGGGCAGCAAAATCCCCGCAAGGGTACATGGCCTGGTGGTGCATTCAGGGTCCTGACAGTCCTACAGCTTCATTTGGACTCTGTTTTGTCCATTGGGAGCTCAGCTTTGCAAAGGATAGGGGCTGCTGGTGGGACCCATAGCCAGAGGAGAAGCGGTGCTCCCTGACATGGCTCCATCATGTCTAACAGAGCTCTAAAGTCTAGGACCAGGACCTTGCAAGTGCTGTGGTATTTGAAGAGAAGTTGATGCAGCTTAACATTTTGTACTGGTTATGTTGTTGTGCTTAACTGTGATCAAACTGAAAAAATCAGTGGTCATTTGTGTAATTACAGTGAAATTTTTCAAAATTTTCATCACACATGGGGATCCAAAAGTTCATAGCTGTACCTGGCTCCTTCTAGCTCTGGAACATGACCAGGTGAGATGGGAAGGGCAGCCAGAAATTATGTGTCAGTGTAATGTTTCTCCCAATATGTATTCATCCACTGCTGTTTTATTTACTTATACTCTTTATCCTGTTCTCATCATGTTACATGTTTTTGAAGCTATATTCCATGTCTTTAAAAAAAAAGTTAGAGATTGACAGCAGAATCTGAGGGCTGAGAACGACCATCTAAAACATTTTCCTTTAATCAGAAAGGACATCTAAATTTTACATGTCTTTTAAACAAGTCTTATAAAAGTCTGTATTCAAAAGGGGAGGAAGAGAGAACAGAGGGAGAGAGAGTCACTGAAGATTTCCTTGTTCAAGAAAGTTTTCAGTGTATTCATTCACACCAGTTTTATTCCCTGGTGCATATGTGCAACATAATTAGATTGGTATACAGGGCAGCAAACAAAGTTCTTTGTAAGAGAACTGCTAAACCAGATTGATTGCTAATGTGAAGGCACTCAGAGAATTTGCAAGTTACTGTAATTACACTATCACCTTCTGTTCCTAACATTCGCTTTGGAGAGTTAAATAGTTGTTTTGCACAGCTCTTTGGAAGTGTAAAAAAAGCCACCTCACTATGATGCTGGCATATCAAAAAGATAAATCCTTCCACAGTTTCTCTTTCTTCAAATACAGTATTTGGCATGAAGCATGATTTCTTTAAACTGTTTCTAATGCTTTGATTTTCCCTTCAAAAAAGGGAGTCTAGAGTCTACCCTCAGACTTCAAAAACTCCCCAGAGCCCGGAGAGCTGGAGAACAGAGACCTGGGTCTCACCAGAAAAGCCCACTCCTCCTGCCTTTGTGGGGAAGGAGCAAGCTGAGGCACAGGAAACTGGGACAAACATAAAACAGATTCACAGAAAGAATATGCCCTTCCATTGCCACTGTCCTATGGTATGCTTGCTGAGATGTGCCAATGGCCATGGGAGCTATTGCCTGGGGCATGGGGAGGCTGAATTTTGCTCCCACTGCCTAGAGGCAGCTTGTTCAGTCTCTTTGGAGGGGAGTGTCAGCACTGCACTAGGCACTGCTGTGAGCCCAAAAGGCTTCCAGCCTCGTGCTATTGAACACAGCAGGGCTGTAAATTTCTCTGATTGTACCAATAGTCCTTTGGCAAAGCAACTAATGAAATTAGGATGATGGAGCCGAAATTTATACCTTTTTCATTATTAAGTGAATTAATAAAATCCTCTATCAGAAAGCAGAAATTGTGGACCACTTACCACTTGAAGTGACAAACTATTGAAATAGGAGCTGAGAATGAAGCAGCAACTTTTAATGAAATACTAACTAGTTTTTCTTTGTAGTATATGTTTTAAATCTGTTTATGGTTTTTACTATAAGAAGTGCCTTGACATAGTTATCATGTGCCACAAACCTTAGAATCAACCAGGTAATCTCCCTACAATGTCATTATGGCAACTTAACTGACTGAAATTCTTTCAGATTGCATTTCAGAATCCCTTATTGAATCAACTTTTTTTTAATTGGTTTTTGATCCTGGCCTTTTTCTGCAAAACCCACTAACACTCCTTCCTGTATTCTACTAACCCTATTCCAGCAGTTCAAGAGACCTGTCATACTTGTATTACAACCTTTGTAGAATATTTGTTTTCTTCAGTGAGTTCTTCAGGCTTTGACTAAAAATAAAGTGCTAAAATTTAGAGTTAATGCTGAGACTGGAGTGAAGAGTGATTCCCAGCTATATGTTCAGATGATGGCTCTATGCAGTTAAAAGCAGTGGTCTCAAAGGAATAGCAGTGCACAACTGTTTGAGACAAACAGTATGACATCTTATTTGGATACTGGCAAAATATCAATTCTTGCAGCGCAGTGGATAGGATACTTTATCACAAGAGTTCCTACGTGCAAAACATACAGATTTTTTTAATCCATGATCTTTGAAATCACAGAGGGAAAATGCAATAAATATTTTTCTTGCATTACATAGTAGCAGGTAGTTCGACAACTGGTGCAGCCATCACACACTGAAAATAATATATTTCCTGGCAGTTAACATCGTTATCCGTGTGATTGCTTGGGCAAGCTTTTGGCTGTACACTGCTGTTGTTTTAACCGATTTGATCTTATTTGATCCATGGTAACATGCCAAGGAGACAGTGGTATGCTTTTCCACTCTGTCTCAAATGTCCACCTTTTCTATACTTCGATTAACCTTTATGTCTCTGGTAATGAGTTCATAGATTAGGTGAGCTTTTGCTTTTCTTAGAAAACAACATTCAAATTTAAAAGGTGGACATTTTTGTCTTCCCTCATAGTGAAAAGTGATCAACCAGCCTAGAAAAATTAAGTGGTGCTACTGGATTCTTAGTTGTCTATGCCCTGATTAACTGTCATTTTTATCTCTTATTTTGACTTCCTACTCTTGATTGGGTACTTATTATGGTGGCTATACAGAGACACTGAACCTCTGCAGTTCTACTAACAATTAAAATATTTTAACTGTTTCAGAGAAGAATGAAAACATCCACAAGAAAAAACAGTTTTAAGAGAGCTGATTTTTTTTGAGAGAACTGTTGCTCCCTTTCTACACTCGAAGCTCTCCCTTATGTAAATAAATAATTTTTGCAGATGCCTGGAAAAATCAAATTGTAGTGACAATTTACTCTGATATATCCATCACTGGGATGGCAGTCCATCCTTAATGAAGAATGGACTTGCTCACCAAATAGATTTCTTTCTGTCTCCCCCTGCTATGATTATCCACTTTATATCCTTCAATGCCAATAGAAAATGTCATTCTGGTTTAGACGACATTGGCTAATAACCATGTAGAGACAGAGAGATTGCAGAAAATGCTGTCCTCCAGGTCTGAGACAACAACTTGAACCAATGCCTGGTCTGTATAAAGGAATACATTTATCTGAAAGAACCCAAAACCAAGAGGGTGTATATATGAATGCAGATTTCTTGAGGACTGTTATTTACTTGTTGTGTAGTTTTTGTTATTAATTTAGTGAAGTACACTTCTCCAGGAAATTTTCCAGTGAGATATAAAAGTATCCTTCGCTAAAGATGATTTAGCCACCTCTGTTTCTTGTTCCCCTTAGCATCCCACCCTGTGGTCATCTGCCCTCTTGTCTCTTTCCCAATTTGTTTTCAAAACTCTGCTCCAAGCAAGAGAAGTTAAATCTACTGATTTCTTGCCCTACATTTTTCAGGCATTCCATTTGTCTTAGTATATAACCATCTTAGCAGTGTCTTTCCAAACTGTTCACTCCCAGGAAAAGTTTGTGCGAATGCAGCTTTAACTTCCACGTACTTCAGTCTTCCAGATGGAAGTCATCAGATCCTCCTATATAAAGACAATATTTGGTGGGAGGTATAGTGAGGTTTGGTACTTGCTGTGCTCAAAAGTTATTTGGTAGAAAGAGACTAAGATAAACACAGACATTCCAGATGGATGGCCAAATGCAAGTAGTGCTGCTGACCATAGGTCTGACCTGGCAAGCAGTAATTTCCAAGGTCTGAATGTGAAAAGAATAGGAAATCTTCTCCCCACAACTTTTTATAAATGGGTGAAGTCAAACACATCATGCTGTAGGTTCCGACTCAAATACACTGGAAGATGCTGTTCCTTCAGGATATCCAGCTGCTCATAACAAGGTGTAAGTTCCCCTTCCATGTGCACATGGGCTTCTCAGCACCATGCAGAGGGCACTCATTGTGAAAACTAATTCAACAAGACAGATACAAGAGGAACTCACCCACAGCTATGAGGCTGCATCATTCACATTTCTGTGTTTTTACTAGGACTTCCCAGCAGTATGCTCCATTTCATATCTGGATTAGGATCTATTCTGGTGAAATTAGATCCTAATTAAAAATATTAAACATTTACTATCAATCAAATATTGCAGTGCCACAGAAGAGAGAATACAGAGAATTTCCCAACATTATGTTAAGTGACTTTCAAATCAAATGCATTTTCAGGCTATATATCTATATTGAGATCAATAAGCTTATTTCATACTTGGAAAAAGAAGCAATTTTCCTTAAATAGCAGTTTGACATAGTAGGACTCAATTACCTTTAACATTCAGGTTAGGGGGAGATTTTTCTCATTTGACCCAAATGGCATTCAGTTCAAGTTCTTTCTCAGACAAGTATTCAGCAAAAAACATTAGGTTTTTAACACATAGATAATAAGGCTCAATCTTGCATCTGCTGAAGATGACAAGTTGTTTCTGTCATCAGGAAAATACAGCTTTTAGTGCACACATGAACCAACATAGGTGTCTGTATATATACATGAACTGCATGACCAGTGTGGCAGTCCAGTATCTCTAATTGGTTGCAAACGAAAGAACCTGTGTCAGCTCCAAAAGAACATTTATATTTGTCCATGAGAGCATGGACATCCTCCCTAGCTCTCGAAAAAGAAAGATATCTGTAATAAAGCACATGAGCTACCAAATTAGATTGTCAGTAATGTTCATTTTAAAAGGACCCTGAGTATGCATTGTAACATGGCCAATAAAATATATTTGTAAGAACCTGTCAGTAAGTAGGAGAAATTCACACATAGGAAAATATGGAGGGTGTCTGCCTCAAGTATTCAAAGTTATCTATTCAGTTTTAATGTCAAAAACTATTTTCACCTTGATGTATGAGCATTAGCGTAAGTGGATGTATGTCAATGCACAAATAATTCAGAGACGAAGTGCTAACTGATGGATACAACAAAATATTAAAACAATAGTGGCTGAAGATACTTTTTTATAAACATCTCTTACCGTACATTGGAATTGATTTCATAGTACTGAGCTATCCTAAAGCGGTACTGTGAGACCTAATTAATATTTGCAGCACATTGTGTCTGGGTGGAAAAAGCTAATTGAATCCTAAATTATTAGTGCCCACATGTCTTCTGACTGTGACTTATGAGGAACTGTCCCACTTGCCATAAAGCATTACATGGAAACATAGGGATATGGGCTGATATACCATCTCATCAATTTGCACCTAAGTCTTATTTTTAATAACAGTTTTCTTTCATATTATTGACAACCAATAAAAAGCATCTGGGACCAGTATTGTATCTGTGGAGTTCTTAAATTTTCAACATGATGATCAAACCTGAGACAGTTTTATTACATATGAAAAGCAAGCACTCTTCATACGAATAAACAAACCAAATGAACAAACAATAAGTTAAAGGGATGTTAAAAGTCACCCGAAGTGTATTTGTCCTGTAGCATATGAAGGAAGGAAAAACTAACTATAATTGCTTTCCCATGTTAAAAAGTTGCAAAAGGTTGGTGTTTCTTGCTGCTAAGATGCTTAGAAAATAGTATATATAGCTATAAAGTTGGTATCAACACATTGATGACCAAGAATCATCAATGAAGTCACTTTCATCTGTGTGTGGTGTACCACTGGTGCAGGACCCAAAAACAGTGAGTGTGGCAAGTGTAATTAAAAGTCAAACTTTAAATTTCCCTGTTTTAATGCATTTTAAAAAGGAGAATAAAACAAGATAAGCAAGAAATCTTCAAAGAAAATTAGTATCATCAGCCAGCTAGAAATTTTATATGGGTTTTGGTTTTTTGGCAGTCCAGCTTTCAGAGATACATCCTGCACGTTGAAGGACAGTCTCCCTTGCTCTCATTGGTGTCCAGAAAGAAGCTGGTTCTGAGAGGCTGCCTGCTAGAAAGACCTTAATTTTATCTTGCAGTTGATTCTATACATTCAGCCCCTCCATATTACTACAGAAACCATCGCTTCCTCATAGGAGGAATTCCTGCTCTGGCAGGGGGATTGGACTTGATCTTTTGAGAGCAACTCATAAAGTTGCTCAACTTCATAAAGAGCAACTCCTTCATTGCCATCCCATTACCCTGCTTTTTAACTAAATTATGCCATGGCCAGCATGAATGGTGCTCCAAGTCACAGTGCTGATCACTGCAGACAAGCTGTAGCTTGTTCGTGAGTATTTAACATCTTACAGTCGAACAGCATCAGTTTTGCAAATCAATGATTAGGCTCCTGAGTGACTTTTGGCAGCAACAAGAACAACTACATTGCCTGCAGCTGCTGTAGGAAGACTGTGAGAAAGAAAAAAAGCAAAGGATATGAAACAGCTCCTTCTGAAGGAATTATTTTTGATCCAAACTCACTTTGTTTGCTGTCAGTTCCAACAAGCATCAACTGGCAGAGAGGAATGCGCTGCACACCTGGAAGGCTCAGCAGAGGCAGCAGGACCAATGCCACCTTTCTAGAGATCTCTGCAGAGCTCCCTTCTTCTCCCCTAAAACCATGCATGAGAAGGACAGGAAAGTGAGATGCTCTTGTAGTACTTTCACGGTCCCCATTGCTCCTGCTGACTAAATAAGTTCACTGAGGTACTCAGAATCACAGCTGCTTTTATTTCACCCTTGGTCTGAGCACTTAGACATGCACAAACATGTACTAAACTAGGCTGGAGGAAGCTAAAACTCCCTTTTTTAGCTGGTGTAGAGCTAGTGATAACTGGCTTGCATAAGCACGTGTTCTTGGAGATACGTTTCTGCTCAGTAGCTGGTTGCTGCTGGGCAGTATCAGGAGTTTGCACATCTGAGACAATCAGTAGATCCAGCTCACAAAGTAGGTAAGTGCAGATTGACTGGAGTATGTGCTTCTGGAGGAGTGTGGGGGCTTTACTTGAATCCATTTCACTTGGTGTAATTGTGCTTCTAACAAGTATCCTGGTGGGCTGCTGTTCTTGGTGATCAATGAATCCGGTATGACCGAAGGTTACAGGTTACTACGTGGGGCTAATATCGCAGGAGGCCAAGCCTACCAAGCAGCTTGCCAGCCAGAGAAAGACATCTAAGGGCTGTCCTGGCAGGTCCCAGGAGTGGTTTAAGAACACTGAAGAGCTGAGCTGCCATGTCCTGTCTCCTCTGAAAATGCCAGAGACTGAGGTAGAAATGGTGCCTGAACTGCACAGACCAAGATGGTTTTTGGGATCCAAAGTTCAGGCCTAATTACCAGGAACTCTAGTGACAATTAATTGAAGGACTCTGCCAGCTTTGTAATCCTGTACACTACCACACTGCCTATTTACTGTGGAAATTACTATTTTTATTATTTTTCCTGTCCTGCAGACTAAAATTTTCACTGTTTAACAGCTGGAGAGGAAGCAGAACTACAGCAATGTAAAATGATTTGCCCAAGGCCATGTCATGTTTCTTTCACAGACATAAGGGTATGAATTCTTATTTCTTGTCTCTCAAGCTAGTTCTAGCCCCCACTCTTATCCTCACACCTTAATCAAGTGATCATTTTTCTATGTTTTTACAGATTTTCCTCCCAATACAGCATGGGTGCAAGCATTTAAGAAGCTCACTAATCTTCAGATTTGAGACGCCAATAGAATATACTTGAAACAAAAACCAAAGTCATTTTTTGAAAGCCAAAATGAACATAAAGAAGGAACTCACTCTTCTGATACAAGTATTTATGTGGCCAGTTGTGAGATAGCCCTGATAGCCTTGTTTCACAAAAGTACTCTATAGTGTATTCATGAAGAGAAGTGCTGCCGAATGGTTCATTTTATGTAAAGCAAAGCACTTGATTCTCGACTTCAAAGAAATCTTTGATCAGATTGTTCACACAAGTGTTACTGAAGACTTGCCATGGCTTATATGTCCAGGAAGTATCAAATAAACAGGTTATGCACAGATAGTACTGAAATCATCAGAACCTTCTCATTAATATATCAATAATGGAACATAATTATGTTTAATTTAGGTAACTAATAAAGAGTTATTTGCTATATGCTTTCAAATAAAGATTGAAGTACCTTCCCTTAATCATAGAATCATAAAATGGTTTGGGCTGGAAGGGACCTTAAAGATCGTCTAGTTCCAAGCCCCCTGCCATAGGCAGGGGCGCCTTCCCCTAGACCAAGATTGTCAAAGACCAGGTTGCTCAAAGCCTCATCCAGCCTGGCCTTGAACACCTCCAGGGATGGGGCATCCACAGCTTCCCTGGGCAGCATGGGCCAGTGCCTCACCACCCTCACAGTAAAGAATTTCTTGCTTATATCTAATCTAAATCTACCCTCTCTCAGTTTAAAGCCATTACCCCTTTTCCTATCACTACATGCCCTTGTAATAAGTCCCTCTCCAGGTTTCTGGTGTCCATAAATACATTTTTAAATAAGGTTTTAAAAACCTTACAGCAAACAGGCTTGTTCCGTAGTTGCCAGAAAATACTGTATTAAAATAGCTTTAAAAATTTATCCAAGACACCACCCCAAACTCATAACTTTCTCGCACTCTTTATACTGTGAAACTGCAGCATAAAGGTGAATAGAGAAGTATTAAAGAAACTGATGTTTGCTTTTTATCATCTGAGTTTACTTCTTCAATAGAAAAGAGGCTGACATTATCTAGGAGGCTGTCATTTATGAAATTGTTCAGGAGAATAAAGCACAGTTTATGAAGAGAGAGGGGAATTTTTAAAAATGGTCTTTTTGAAGTTCCCCAGATTAGATAGAATAGATTTTTTCAGTGCTGAGATATGCAAACTACTGTAGATGGAAGGGAAAAGTTAAACTAATTGTACATCTCATAGGGGTCCAAACTAATTTAATACTTAAAATGAAGCATCGCTGCAGGTTTCTCAAAGGGCATCTGTGGCCAAAAGAGCAAGCAAGTCATTAAAGGGAAAGAAAAAAATAGCAGATACAGTGTGATGGAAAAAAACATCTGTTATTGTATTGACACCGCAGCATCAGCTGTGTGGTCTTGGTAACTCCGTATCAAAAAGGATACCACAGAGCTAATTAGAGTGGGTTCAGGAGAAGAGGTGAATCAGAAAAAGCTGATCAATCAAGGGAATGGAAAAAACTCTCACAGGCAGTCAAATTAAAAAGACAAGAATTGTTTGCAGAGATAAATAAGAGCATGGTAGATAAAAATAACATTATGAACTAGCTTGAAGCTTTTCTCTCTGCACTACTTTTATAGATAAAAACAAGGCAACATGGAATTAAATTAAAGGATGGGCATAATGTAATGAGTCTGTACACTGGACACCTAATATAACCTTTGTATTCACCATCATGAGGAAAGTAATGAAGGCTGACAAATGGTAGTCAAACATTTACTGGATAGCAAACATCCAGAGTTGTAACTATGGCCAAAGCTCTCTGAAAGGCACTTTTTTGAGGATTCACAAAATCTCCATTAGATCAGGAAGAAATCTAAAGCATGCGTAGGGTGAGAGTAGAAGACCATGTTTCCCTCGTCTGCCAGCTGCAGAAGTCTTACATATTCTTCCAAAATACCTTGTACCGACTGCTGACAGATTAATTGAATCCCAGGTCTGATTCAGCTGCCACGTTCTTGGTTTGTTCTGGGACACATCAAAATATTAAGTTCTTGACCTTACTTTTTGCAAATGTATTGATTGCCTCAAATGCATTGGCAATCAGTCAACTGCAGTGATGCAAAATACTACAGTAGCATGTGCCTGATGATGAATTTCAGACATGAATTTACAAGGCTGGAACTCTCCTTCAAGTCCTGTTTGCTATGACCTGTACTGTGTGTCAGGAGAAGAGGAAGAGCTGCAGAACCTCTTCCCAGGCCACCCATGAAGGCTGTACCTGCCCCAAAACCTCTGAGCTGGATTTTCAGCAGGTCTGTCTCAACCTGTGTTCCTCTCCTGTTGTCGTCAGCTCTGATCCAGAGCCTCCGCTCTATCCTCCTGCAGGCCCCGTAGTACAGTGGACATAAGGTTTGCAGGAGGTTCTCCCAGCAAAGAAGGATTTGTTGTGTAATAAATGTCTTGAAGCTTCAGACTTTCAGGAGAGGCTTGTGTAAAACCTCGGCAAATGGAAGAGTCCTCCAGCTGTAGGTGCTTGAATTTTTGAGGTATCTTTGCTCTTTTTCCACAGGGAGATTGCTTTGTATTTAGAACAAATGCAGGGTGCTGGGACAGTACGTTTTAGTAGGGAGCGGGTTAGCTGAGGACTGAAGGAAGTAGTTTGAAACCATTTGTGCTTTGCATGTCTCAGATTAAACCACACCAGAATATAAATTGCTCTGCTTACAGTAGTATTTCAAAATGTGCTGGTTTTGTCTGGGATAGCGTTAATTTTCTCCATAGTAGCTAGTAGGGGGCTATGTTTTGGATTTGTGCTGAAAACAGTGTTGCTAACACAAGGATGTTTTAGTTATTGATGAGCAGTGCTCCCACGCAGTCCAGGCCTTTGCTGCTCCTCACACCACCCACTAGCGAGCAGGCTGGGGGTGCACAAGGAGTTGGGAGGGGACACAGCCAGGACAGCTGACCCCAGCTGACCAAAGGGATATTCCATACCATATGATGTCACGCTCAGCATATAAAGCTGAGGGAAGAAGAAAAAAGGGGGAGACATTCAGAGTTATGGCATTTGTCTTCCCAAGTAACCATTATGCATGATGGAGCCCTGCTTTCCTGGAGGTGGCTGAACACCTGCCTGACGATGGGAAGTAGTGAATGAATTCCTTGTTTTGCTTTGCTTGTACACGTGGCTTTTGCTTTGCTTATTAAACTGTCTTTATCTAAACCCACGAGTTTTCTCACTTTTACCCTTCTGATTCTCTCCCCCATCCCATGGGAGGTGGGTGGAGTGGGAGGTGAGCCAGTGGCTGTGTGGTGTTTACGGCTGGCTGGGGTTAAACCACAACACGAAACAAAACAGTTATTTAAAAACAAATACACCTCATCCAGATATAATAGTTCCTAATGTGGCATTTAAATGGTGAACAATCACCCAATAAGTGCACTTTTTCTGGTGCAATGACCGTCCCTGGTTTATCACATGTTAGCTTCTCAAGCTAGACCCTGGGCTTTGTGCTATGGTTAATTTTAACCAGCTCATGACTGCAAATTTTTAACAGCTTGGTTTACACTAGCATTTGAAAAGGTGTTACTAAACAGTGCATGTTAAATTAAAGCTTTCTCTAGCAGAGTCTCAGTGAAGTAAGCACGGGCACACGGTACACAAGGATATCAGCTGCCAAGTGAGCTGAAAAATTTTTCACGCTGGGGTATCCCTTTCTCCCAGTTCCCAGCCTGGCAAGATGGGTATGATCCGATTGCCAGCATGTGCCACTGCCTGAAACTCCTGCATGCCAAAGAGCTGACTATTTCCAGCACCTGGTTTCCACACAGCATGTGCACAAGGAGGCCAGATTTCCACAGAGCAGAGTTTGTCTCACAGGTGGGGCCAGATCGCTCAGAATTTCAGGGAGTTATGCAATATCAAGGATTCATTTCCAGCCTGCTACCTTCCTGCCAGAACCTGGTCACCAGACTCCCTAGGGCTTTTTTTTTTAATTGTGGCCTCAATTTTATATGATGCACTCCTAGACATCTGGCCCTTGGGTTAACTTTAACATATGGTAGATGTTGCACATTCCTTAGTAAATTGTCTGCTAGTGTGAAGCCAGGAGGAATGCCCAGGGAGAAGACTGTATCTTTGTTACATGAATGTATGCAAAGCATTTGGAGTAAAACAGCTTCTCCCCTGAGGAATCTGTCTCAGAAAAGAACTTACATGTACAATGACACCTCCAAGGGTCCACCCAAGTGAATGACTGTGGGACGCTCCCACGGGGCAGGGAGGCAGCACGTGGGATGCAGCCATTGCTCATCCCTCTGGTGCATTTCTCTCCTGGCATGTTCGCACAGGTGGCATTGCAGTCTGCAGTTTTCTTTGGAAGGGTGTGACTCTAATTGTTTATGTCTAATTGCTGTATTCCTTTTTTGTCATAAGTTGCAAAAGCAAGTGGAACCCCTGCACCTCTCACCTTGCCCCTACTGGCGTATCCACCATTAGCACGGGAAGCAACAAGACAGCATCCATGGTAGCCCAGGGGTAGTTGGGGGTGTACATGGCAGTGTGGGCAGCCCCGCACCAAAGCCATCTTAGCGGGTGCTCCATTGGGCACCCTTGCAGCAGTGCCAGGGGAAAGTCAATCAGGAGACCGTTTCTGTCTGTCCCAGCTGCTCGGTGAGCCGCAGCCTGCCCTCCCCCAGGTTATGGCATCAGAAGACAAAGAATTCAAAAACAGCTTTAAACAGATTTTTCTCCAAGTAAATCCCAGTCTTAGAAGCCTGAAGCATAATGGAATGGCAAGGCAATTATTTTTAACTCCAACTGCTAATCTTCCTTAGCTTCCAGCCTGTCTTTTTGCTGATTCTCAGAAAGGGTGATTTGTAGATGTTTATTGCTGAAATTTGAAGAGATTTAAAATGAGTGCTCAAATGTAGTATAACTTTCAGAACTAAGTTATTCATACATTACTAATTTTCTAAGCAGTTAATACTTTTTAAGGACTCTTATATTTTATTAGCACACTTC
Source organism: Pterocles gutturalis (assembly GCF_000699245.1). NCBI lineage: Eukaryota > Metazoa > Chordata > Aves > Pterocliformes > Pteroclidae > Pterocles > Pterocles gutturalis. The sequence goes on along the minus strand of NW_010098940.1, from coordinate 9,228 downwards.
ATGTCTTATAGTTTATGCAGAAATGCCAATTAACCCATACAATGTGCAGTCAAGATAGATGAGGATTAAGTCCCTACAGCCATGGGAATAGCAGGGATGCAATGACCTGAAAATTGTATCCTTAGCTCTTTTGCCTGTAATTAACATAAATTCACCAGTGGATTTAATTTCCTCTTTTTGTTAACCCCTTATCTCTAGTCCTGGATCTCTGTTACTCAAGCAATTAGGACAGATAGCTTATGCTTTCTTGATTCTTTCAGATCTGACTTAAGACTTGGAAAGGCTGCCTGACCAGGCTCGATAAGCTGTGGGGCACTGGGGACAGGATATGACCATCCTGCATATGTGCAATAAATTGCCAGTTATGCAGAAAATGCCAAGGCATGTCACCAACCACCTCTCCAGCTCATATTTCTTGTGCATTTGTTCTCATTGCACATTTCTGAATGTGCATTATGTCTCCTCTTCTTTACTGAGTGCCAGCCCTTCCACACTTGTGTTGTTCTTTGCTGCCCACAAGTACAAGACACAGCACAGGATCATGGAGCACGCCCTTTTGTGCGTGGAGCAGAAGCTGAGAAGGAAGGACTCGTGGTCTTGTCTGCAGTAACAGAGGCATGGTTCAAGATAGAACGGCCAAAATACTTTATTTTAGGCAACAGAAGTGACTGCTTCCGTGCTGTCCCCCTTGTTTCCAGAGGCACATACTGAAGGTAATCTACTGTTTTGACTCCAGTTGCTTTTGATTGGCATGAATTTTCACACACCTTTTGCTTCTGGTTTGCATTTCAGAGCTACACAGCTGTCACTGGAGCTAGGCAAATGAGCAGAGCTGCAGATGCATGCAATTAGCTGACTGGGAGGATATTTGAAACTGCTCAAGGCCTGATGTGGCTACTAGCATCACCGCACAACTCAAGCCTGTCAGAGAAAAGGATATCTAACAGAGGCTTTCAGAACCAGCATTAGATGGTTGTGGCAAATGCTGTGAGTAATGCAGGATTCAGATTGGTAAAAAAGTTCATTACAATATTTTTTTTTCTGTGAAATTACTTAAGGTTTAGTCTCAAAATAAAGAGCAATACTTTGTGTGTCCTTGAAAACAGAAAAATGCAGTATGCTATTTATTATCTTTTTAAAAATGTAAAAAATAAGGTTAAGGAAGGCAGCACTTTGCTGAGACAACAGGAAAGCTTCAAAAGCAGTAGGATGCTTATGCTGCTGCTTAGAGTTGCAGGAAGACCAAGCTCTGTTTTGGCTTAGAAATCTTGTCCTATCAGCTGAGATATTTCTAATGTTCTGTTCCTTTGTGCACCTCTGAATGTAGCCCATTTGTTAAGCAGGAGGGGTCTCAAAAGTGGTAAAATATTCCCTTTACAAGTTCTGACATCAAGGAGAGCTAGAAACCTACAGCCAAACAAAACGCTGGAGAAGGCAAGAGTCAGCATGCTGGGAAATAAGGCCATGGTGACAAAAGGATCTCTAGGAGTCGCTAGCTGACAATGCTATAGCATGTCGATGGAAAGAAATTGATCTAGTGACTTAATGGGCAAAACTGGTTGGATTAGAGGGGTGCTGAGAAGCAGTTGGTTAGAATCATCTGTTTAAGATGGAATTACATTAAAAGTAGATGGTTATAGGATTTAAGGATTAGGAATTTTAAGCTTAGAAAAATAGTAAACTCAGAAGTCAAAACTGCCAGACAGTCATCTTTGGCACGTTATCAGTTACTGCAGCAGGGGAAGAATCTTTTTTCTGATTACAGCACTTCCAAAGAGGTAGCGTAGACATACTGTCAGCTGTGTCTATGTAGTCTTGGCATAACAAGAGAAGTTGAAACATTACTTTTGGTCTCTCCAGTAACTTTTGGGTCCCAGTTTCTATTACCATAGGAGTTCCCCAGTCATGACATTGTGTCTCCAACCCAGTGTTATGGCATGGCCACCAAGAAGAGGCAACTGGTAGTCACTCTGTTAGCAAATCTCACTCATGGGTGGTGGTTAAGTAAGATATTTTTCTGTTGTTTTCAGCTACTAGATTGGGAAATAGCATATGAAGTAACCCTTAAGGTAAGTGATGTGCTCCAGACAAAACTGTGATCTCTACTCCTACAAGGCAGACCACAAATCATCCTTAAATCATTCCCTTCAGAGCTGCTTCACCTGATCCCTAGGTCAGTCAGAGCTCAGGCTTCTGCTAGTGCTGTTTCCTGCTCCTCCGACATCAGCAGCCAGAGAGTTCTGCTGCTGGTAGCCTTTCTGGTGGTTCTTTCAGTCACTCTTTTTCTCTGTCACCTGAACCTTTTGCAGAATAAATAGCAAGTGCTGAGGCAAATGAAGAATAAAAAATGAGGTTCTTTAAAACACAAATCCACTTACTTATCCTCTTGGAAATATGCACTCCTTATGGTTGGTTCCTTTTTCCCCCCTAAAGTGAAAATCTGTCAGTGTTGTTCCAAATCCAGTTGGTACCGGCGAAATCCTTCCTCGTGCTTGTATTTGCCTCGCTCCATGCAGTGTTTCACTAGATGACTGAACATGCTGAGAATGTTGTGGTAAACATGCCGACTCTCTTCAGTATTTACGGGTGAGTGATTTTAAAGCATATTTTAGTACCCTCCTAATTCCTAATTGAAACAGCCTTGCCTATATACTCTTTGCTGGTTTCTCTCAGCTCCTAGGCTGATTTTGTAATGAAATCAGCATGAAATCAACCAGAACATCATCATTCTGTGAGTGCACTAACAAACAAACACATTAACCATCTCAAATAATACTGTGGTAAAAATACACATATTTTTGCAGCTTAAATTTAGTGAACATTGAGTCTGAATAATAACTGAGTGGAAAAATGACCACGTACACAGGAAAGGACAGAAGAGAGGCTGTCAAGTGAGAAAGAAAAATGGCTTAGAAAGCAGTAAAGAGTCTGCACAAGGAAAGCATTAAAAATTGTTGATGCAGAAAGTCAAAGAAATAGCAATTAGGGATTTTAATACCTAATTAATATTGTTTTGTTACAAAAGAACACCTGCAAAGCATTGACTACTGGGTCTTTTTACAGTTATTGATTGATAGAAGAAAAAAAATAAAGGAGAAAATTGCTACTGCCAAGTGTGGTTAAAAGGAGTTGACAAATTGACACTAAGCGCTCCCTCACATGGTGACTATCCAGACTGTTATTAAAGCAGCCATCCTTGCAGATGCTTGTACTTTTTGGTAATGCTCAGTGTTATGATTCTTAATTCCTCCTGGGTTTATTCTATATCATGAAATAGTTTTTGTAAAACACAATTCAACACAATAGACTAAGTATACCAAAGGGAAAGCAGTATTTTTCTGATTTTAATTTTAAAAGTTATTAAAAATTAAGTATGTAGATGTTGGCCACTTCTAATGCTGACAAAATGTTAGTATTTATGCAGTGGGTTTTTTCTATTTTTTATAATACTACAGAGCCTGAGTCAACATACTGTAGAGTGTAAAACCTTACAAGATGTGTGTTGAAGATTTAATTCCAAGACTTTGTTCGGACCCTCTGCTTTTAGACCAGCTTATAAAATATTATTGTAGTGAAATAAACACATCAAACATGCTATTAAGGCACAAGGAAAATCTTACATACATATTGCAACAAGCAGAGGATTATAGTTGTATTATGACTTCACCTGCTGACTGACTTCAAATGGGATCTAAACACCCCCATGTAGCAGAAGGCATAACGCATCACCCCAAATAACGTGCTGGGGAGTGTTTATTTTGCCTTACAGAGGAAATTCAAGCTAGAAAGTATACAACATTGTCATAAAAATGGTAGAATCATGCCCATCTTCCCCTCACAAAGCTGTGCTCTAGAGGACTTGAAAAATATAACACAGGGGACTTAATGTGCTTTAAAGTGTCATTTATTTAAAGACAGGCAAATTGAGGGGTGGGGGTGTATTTTGGAATGCAGTGCAGCTGTGTGTGTCTGGCTCTTCTTAACCACAGCTCATGTGAAGAGTTTTTGTGTTTGAAATTGTACAGCTACAGTATGCTGTCTGCCTTCCCCTGACATTTCCTAGAAAAAAAGCTTGTTGTGGTGCCACTTTGGTGAAGGAAAGATTCAATCTATAATAGAGGCATCAGGGTATAACCCATCCCAGCTCCGTTCCCCATTCCTAAGGGCTGCAGCTTTTCTTCTGCTCTAAACCAGGAATGTGAGATTTCATGATCAGCAGAAACTGAGCTCCAAAGACAAAGACTGAAGAACCTGAACTTATAGCAGGACTGGAGAGCACCAGCTTCATCTGAGTGATTCAGGTTCATCTGGAATCATGTCAGAGCATTTCTCTCCATCCCTCGTCTGTCCCTGAGGGCAGAACAAAAATATGTTGTACTTGGTGATCAAATCCACTGGAAGGTGCAACAGGATAAAGAAAGAGAAATTTTTCCTTACTTTAAACTGTATCCCTTTAACTCCCTTTCCTACTTCCCTTGCCAACACTTTGGGCCCCAGCCAGCTGGATCTTCATCCTCTGTTGATATCCTAAATGCATAGTTAGAAATGAGTGCATTGTGGTTTGCATTACTTCATTTGTTTGTTTCTGTGATGAGTTCTTATTTCTAGAAGCAGCATTTTCTTCCTGAGGTTTAATTATTTGGGGTTTTAGTAAATGAAAACCTCTTTTATTGATGAACAATAGCAAATAATGACAGTGATAAGCATGTTAGTTAAAAGATTACATTTAATATTAAGTGATACCTTTTTTTTTTTTCTTATGGAGTATCCTTTCCAAGAAAAAAAAACGTTGTTTTGACTGAAACTTTGGGAAAAAATAATTTTTTTTAAAAAGCCTGCTAATGTTAATTGATATTACTCAGCTACCCTCATTTGTCTGGCTTGTCATTCTTCTCCTATTTAATTTATCTGTCTTGATACAGACCTGAAGGTTGGAAGCTGTCTGAAGATGATTGGTAAATAAGTGAGTTTAGTTCTGACAGTAAGTTCTGGAGTTCTCAGGACTGTGGTTTGATAAGACAGTAAATAACTCCTGGGCTGCCAGGACTAGAGCACAGCTTGCAGCCATGAGGTGGGAAGTACTGATCTTGCAGAAGCTCACACTGGCAATGTAAATTCCCTGTAAGGAGTCTGACAGATTAGCACTGCAGTAGCTGACTTCTTATGCAGGTTAGTGCTCCCATTGCGTGGAGGGTCAGGTATTGTCTGTCCCCTCACAGCTGACATAAAGCTGCCACAGACTCCAGGTTGCATGTTCATTGATAGAGTTGGGCACAGCCATGCAGTTGGTCAGTGCCCAGATTTTACTGAGCGTGGAAACAAGAGCTGTCTACTGAAAGTCTGCATTCTCCCAGAGCATCTCTGGATGCTGGGGAGACAAGATCTGTACAGCTCCACACTGGCCAACACCCTGAACAGTAAATTTTGACCACCTGATGGTTTGAAAAGTCCCTTTGCTAAGTAAATTATACTGTGACTCTAGAGCCTGAAGCTGGCCACACGAATAGTGGTGAAGTAAATGTTTCTAAAATGCCAGTTGAAGCGTAGTATAGTGTATCTAGTCTGAGATAAAACTGGCACTTTTTCCAGCCCTCTGTCTATGCTAAGAGTTGTGCAAAACATCATTAAAAGTTTTCTTTCAGGATGAGTTAAAATTGGTGCAGAAGATTCTGACTACTCTTACTGTAGTTTGCATGGGGTCTAGTTCCATTTAGCATAAGCTCAGGTAGATAAGCAACATTGAAAAAAGTGAACTATGAATGTATCATAATTAGAATGTACACTTCATCACACTTTCTTTAAATCTAGAGCAGGAAGCCAAACCAAAGTGAACTATGGAGACAAATGAAGCATGGAGACCTATAGTGACTCAGGCAATCCCTGCTTCCTCCTCTCCTTCTGACCAGTCCTTGCAGAGCAGTTCTGCCTCAGGTCTTGACTTTAATTGGAGCCCAGCACAAAGCACAAACCCTCCTGAAGCTTGGAAACCTCTCTTTCAGATAGAGCTACTTGTCCACATATCTTTTCACGACAGCCAAACTAATTAGCATTGTATGTCTTCCCAAGTGACAAAACTTGCTTGTCTGCCAAGGTAAAAAATTTGCAAGCCTGTGAAGTGACATAACCTGGGAACACCTACTGTACTGATGTAATTTAAGTGCTATTACACAGAGCTCTGCTAGTGATTTGAATTCAGGGTGTACCGTTTGGTAACCCCGGCGTTTGGTCTTTTCAGATTAATACAATGCCATGCAGCAGTCAGGAGTGATTTGATTGTCCCGGCATAGCTTTTGTAATGAAGACTGCTGCTCTGTTAGTGTGATTTTACTTCTTAGGTGAAACTATTAGAGAAGCTGACAAAACTAGTGGCACAAGAAAATGGAAGTCCCCACAGCTGCTGGGACCAGCAGGTAGAAGATGTGTTTGAAGAATGACAGCTCAGGGCCATGCTTCACACTGTTGCTGCCCCATGCCCATGGTCCTCCACCCTCCCCAGGAGGGTGCAGAGCAGTCATGCAACACCCAGGCAGTTCTTGACCCTTCTGCTAGGCATATCTTTAGTGGCCTAATGATACGGACCTACGGAAATGGGGCTGCTGCCGCTGCCTTTATGTGGGCCAGCCACAGCCATCTCTTCTGCTCAGGAACAAGCCAGTTCAGGTTTGGGTAACAGAAAGTCAGTCTCAGTGGATCATGTTATTGTCACCTGTACTGCCTGGTCCATTCAATGGAGTGGCCCAGAGTCTGATCGCAGTTCCCTGCATGCAAGCCTGGCACTACTCCAGAATTACAGCAGACTACATGAGATAAAAATTTTGATCGGTTGCTTCCAGTTCTTTAGCATTCTTTAAAATCAATAAAATTTTAATTTTGCTGCAGCTTTTCCTGTTTTGATGGAGGAACGCCTCTAGGTGGCTGGCAGCATGGCACAGACACTGATGCTAACAAATACTACCAAACTCACTCCAAGCAGTTTAGAGATGCGATACACACTCCTGTTGACTGCAGGCGGATAAATAAACCATGACAGGTAAATAAAAACAGCAGGCTATTACCCACTGTAAACTAGTAAAGCTGCTTTTGAGACATTCCCCCAGTAGGAAAGATCTCTGTCAATATCCTTCAAAGAAGCCTCCAAGGTTTTGTTATGAGCTTGTAACTCGAGCCATATTTGCAGCGTGAATGTAGTGCTTGAAAACTTTAAATGGCATTTCTGTGCTGAAGAGCTGAGTTGAAACAGTATGCTACTTTTCTATGCAATTGTTGCAGTACCTGTTGGAACACTGTCCTGATCAACTGATGTCTTATGTGTCCCATTATCTAAAGCAACTCTCTTAATGACTAAGTACCGATCATTTTTATTTTCAATCTTTGCTTTGTGTGTGTGTGTTTATATCTGCATGGAAGCCTAAGACAGCATAAACCACTGCCAAATTTAAGCAGTTTAATATTGATAGAAAACAATTTTAAATTTTCCAGAAAACTTTCTGAATTTTTGTGTCTACATTGCAAGGTGTCACACATTTTGTTCTGATCTGTGAGAAAGCAAGTACTAGCAATCTCCTCACCTGATGTGAAGAGACTACTGGAATTTTGTAGCCATGGGGAGAAGTCAGGCTGGTGGGCAAAGGAAATCTGCTGTGTGAAAATGCATTTAATACACTTGTTTTAAGCCTGAAGGAGGAACTTGATTAGACTAGGAACAATAATTTTTCCCCTAAAGCTAAGGAATCTTTTCTTTTGTGCCCAAGATCTTACCTGGCTTCTTGATACTAAACAAACAAACAAGATATAAACTATGAAGTCCTTCACTTTGGAGTGGCCTCTCTGCTAGTCCAAGACCTTGAGCAACCAGCAATGTGCGTTTTGTCTTTTTCTTTTCAGAAAAAAAAACAGAAGTTCAGTAACTTTTGGGGAATTTGTGTATATGTTTTTGTTTAGTTATTACTAACCCTTGTATATTACAAAGACTGCCCACACTGGGCTTTTGAGGAAACTGACTTACTTTCAGTCCTTCAGTTTTTTTTGGTTTTTTTTTTTTCTCCCCCACCAAGTTCTAGCACTATCTTGGAACAAGTTGCTTCAGGATATGAGACCACATATGACACCACAGTTTTTAAAGTTCTGTTGGGCTCCCTTTTGTGCTATAGCAGTTTTAGGTGGCAAAAGAACAAATCCTGGTAATATCTCCCTCCAAAGCACAAGATTCAGGCATCCTTATTCCATAGTCCTGTCTTGGCTACGTCTACATAATTGCTGCTACAATTTGAATTCAATTAAAAGCTTTTAATTGGTCATCCTTCCAAATGTTTCAGAAAAGTCACTCATTTTCTGATATGCTTAGAGATCTGTCATCCTAATATAATTTTAGTCTGACACAAAAGTCAATTA
>NW_010098940.1:0-806 GCF_000699245.1 Pterocles gutturalis | reverse complement strand
AGCAGGAATTAATCTCTTATGCATCATCAGATTATTACTGTTGCTAGGTTCACTTTGCAAAGATCTCTTCCTTTCCTATGTACATAAGCAGTGCCCAGCACCAGCACCTGTGAGCCTCAGCACTGGCTGGGAAAGAACTACTCCATTGTATTGGAAACAGACATAAATGTTGAATATACTTCTAAACTGACTGGAATATTGCAAAAGACAGGTCACCTTCAGGTGCAGAATAATTACACCGATTTTCTGATTAAAATTAATTTTGCCTTAGGAAAAAAAAAAGAATGCAAAGAAATGTTTTCTTCTGCTCAGAAAACCATTATTTGTAAGTGAAGAAGGCTGCATTACAGGCATGCAACTCCCATAGTCGGTTTTCCTCTGAACTGAAATCACAGCAAAGCCCTGCCTTTTGACAGATAGCTGAGACTCATGTATGGACAGATAAGAGAGTCGTGGTAGGATCCCGAGACGATTATGCACAGGGCTGGAGCCAGCGGGGAGCTGCGGGGTCAGACGGGTGCAGGCAGCGAGCACCGGACTAACTGCAGCGACGGAGGAGGCGAGGGCAGGCAGAGGTGACAGGGGTGCCAGAGCCCACACCTGTTTGAGACTGAAGGACTAGCTGTCCACGGAACAGCCTCCAGCTACCGCCTCTTTTATCTCCCTCCTAACCTCATTTGCGCCTGTTTGCTGCACACGCATAGAGGGTTAAGTCATTAAATGTTTCTGAGGGCCCTGTCACCCAGGACAGTCCTGCTCCCGCGTAAGCGCCTCAGCGGGAGCGGGCAGCGCTCCCGGCAGGGCTG
>NW_010098939.1:0-7222 GCF_000699245.1 Pterocles gutturalis | reverse complement strand
CCCCGTGCAGTCCTCCGCCCGGTGCGGGACCTGCCGCCTCCCCTCCTCACAGCTGTAACGGCGACGGGAAAACACCACCCCATGGGACACCTTTTACTGAAACCCATCCGTGACACAGGGTAAAACAGCTTGCAAATGACAGCCGGGGCCAGCACGGGACGCTCACGGGCAGCTGGGCCTGAGGAGGTTCCTGTGGTGGCGGAGCTGCCACCCCCCGGCCCTGCACCCCAGGCTGCTGGGGGACCCCATGTGTAGCAAACGAAGCTAATCCAGCCCCACAACAGCAGTCTCCGGGAAACGCTACACAAGTTGTGCCACGTAAGGATATTTATTATGGATTTATATTTGCAAAAACAATATAAATAACATGGCTTTAACTAAGGCTGCACAAATCGCTACATTACCTGCAGTGTCTGGGATGTACCTTTGGTCTCCAAGTAGCACTGGAAATACAGGAAACACTAGTGCAAAAGTGGGCTGGTTTTCTGGAGACCCTTCTGTGAATTTGTCCAGCATCAAAACAGGGCTGACCTGTTCACAAAAGGATCTTCCCAGTAAAATTATATTATTTTTATTTTTCCTCTTTGCTTTGTTTAAAATATATAATTCAGCTTTCCAAACAAATAATTCATAAACAAAAAATACGTCAAATTCTTATACAGGCTTGCTTTTTAGTAAAGAAGTGTTTTACTTGTCTTTCAAATTGCATAGATCTGACAACATCTAACACTGAATTATTTCAAACACTTGTGCTTTAGAAATGAAGTTTGAGGACTTTTAAGCTACCTGGTTTTGGGTTTATTTACAATTTAACATTTACTTCCGAACCTCCAGCTTGCAATCTTCCATGGCAATGGCTACGCTGAGGTAGGACTGCAGGGAGGAGACACAGGTGTCAGTACAGGGACGGTAACAAAGCAGAGTGAGGGGGGCACTGCTCTACCACAATGACACCACTCCAACTACTGAATATGGATGAGGCAGATGGAAAAACCAGAAACCTTCAGACAACTCTTTCCTCTAAGGTTGCAACTTGGAGTGAGTTTGGGAAAAAGGCGGTTACTAAGCATGGCTGACACCAATATGCACATCACAGCAGGCTGTGGTCCCAGATTTCTGCGGATGCTGGTTTTAGTGGAGGTTCAAGCACCAGAGACAACTCTGCACAGGCCTCTTCAGGCAGTGAGGGAGTTTAGAGACTAGGCATAAAGACATTTTGTGTGGAGTGAGCAGGATGGAGTGTCTCGTCTAAGGAGTGGATGGATAAATTGTTCAATTGGCAGTGATGGTGTGTGGAGAACATGTGACTTCAATCAAATGATAAGGAGTAATAAGAGTTGCAGAAAGCTAATGAGACATGAGCAGCAGAATAATGACAGTTAACTGGAGAGAAAAAATCCCTGAGAACAAAGCAAAATTGAGAACCATAAATGAACGTTCTGCGTCTTCCTGGGCAGCTCTCAAATTGGTCTGACAAAACGACCTCGGAAGGAGAAATTGTATTGTTAAACAGGCCTTCAGCACTGGCACCGCTCCAGCAGGACCCTCTCAAGAGATCAACTCATTTGGGAAGAAGTTGTTTCTTTCTACCTGAATGATAGGAAAAAACAAAGCACTAGCCAAAAATTAATTAGGATGAAAAAACAACCTCAGGCAGTCGTGGAAGGGATAACCTAGATTTGGGGATTGTTTTGGTTTTTCAGTTTTGCTTGGTTGGTTTGGTTTGCGGGGGGAGGGGTGTTGTGTTTTGTTTTGGGTTTTTTTTGTTTGTTTGTTTGTTTTTTGTTTGTTTGTTTTTTTTTTTTTTTTGTTTTGTTTTTTTTTTTTAAGTATTGTGATTCTAAGTTAATCATTGCCATAAGGGGACAGCTTTGTTCAGCCAGGCTTAACAATCTTCTACTGGATAGGATTTCTGTCTCTCAGGTCCACTTCCTCCTCTCCAGAACAGCTGTCAGCATCTGTTGACATCATTACTGAAGAGTTCCACAAGTAATCCATCTCTAACTTAATGGCTGGTGTTACTAGTTTAAAACAAGTCATGAAGAGAGAGGCAAGACTTGCACATAGCGTAACTGCATTTAACCATACTTTAACCTATCCAAGAGAATTTCAATACCCTGGGTGTGAAATACCAATCCAAACACGTTATAGGAACAGATGGTTACATCCCTAATAAAAGACAGTGCTAGTGCTGCCATTCTCTCGATGACAGGAAAAATACTCTTGATTTTCCCACTCTACAGGTAGTTTTTGTTGCAAAGAAGCAGGCTGTGTCACCAGAGGACCACTACCTAAGCTCAAGGTATATGAATCCCCAGCTTCATGTAAACTGAGAACATTTCCAAAGTGTGTAAGGCTGTAGATCTGAGAGTTCTGGGCTAAGGTGACTTAAGACCCAAAGCCAGAATAATTTTGATATCCAAGTTTATCATCCATGGGTTGCCATCATTCCCGGGGTGCGATCCAGTCTGTCATTGCTGAGGTGCAGGCTCGCTGTTCAATTCTTTGAGTCATAATTACTACAAGCACGAAAGTACCTACTACTCTCTTCAGATACGTGTTTCTTGATATCATGACAAGTCAGGCAGTCAAATTTGGACTACAGTGCAGCCTACTTATCATTGTTTCACTTCTCCTCTGTGTACCTAGTTAAAATAACTTAGGTTAGTCCAAATAAATCCCTTCCTTTTTTGATTTATATTTGTAGCTAAGTAGTCATTTGGTTATTTCATATTTCACAGCTTTTCTCAGTCTGTCCCTCCAATTCATCAGTCATTTTGGTGGCTCAAGCTCGGTCCTTTGCAGTTCTGCAACAGCTTGCAGGTGCTTAAGTGTTCATCCCAAATGCAAGTGCAGAAACTCCTGAATCTTTCCCCAGGAGTGTTCCTGTGCGTGGGCATGTGCTTTGCTCTCTCCACCCCCCAGAACAGGGACTCCGAGAACACGATCCAGAGCTACCTGGCAAAATGGAGTGGAAGGAGGATCGATTCGGTGACCTGCTCCTGGATAACTCAAGAGTTCAAAGTTTTCTTTCCCATGCTGGCGTAGACGCCTGATTGCCAGCTCAGCATACAAGGAGCTCTTCCACATACGATCATCTTCCCCTACCACTAAGAGAAAGTGACCTTCTGCTTTTTCAATGGGGATTGTGCAAGGAGAATTAGCAGGATTTGTTGGGTCATCCAGAGCTTCAAAAGTGTCAAATACACCAGCGTCGGAAACACTGACCTTATTCATATCAAAACGCAGCCCGGGCAGAGTCATCTCACCATAATGGAGGTCTGCAACTGTGTTTGAACTACAGCCGGAGATACAGACAGCAGCCACTACTTCTGGCAGGAAGGTGATCATGGAGAGTGCCAGTTCTGCCCCTTTCCCAGTTCCAATCACTCCAACTCCTGGTCCTTTCACCTTCAGATAAGATAGGGGGTGGGGAAGAGAGGAAGAAAGGAATAAAGGGAGTATGCATTATAATGGGATTAGTGATTAAATGCCTTTGGAGTTGTGTTATTACAATTAAAAAAAAAGTCAGGTTAATTATTAATGTGACCTGTTGGAAAGCTACAGCCTGGAACCAGGCTTCTCCCTCTATTTAATATCTTATTTTTCAGAGACAACAGGAGCTGTCAAACCCCATACAATAACACAGACAGGCACACGAAGTACCATCACTTGGACCTCACCTAGTCCCTGCTGCATTTTTTGATGCAAATGTTTTCTATTTTTCCCAAAACAGACAGCAGGAAACTCAACTGCAGTCTATTGCTATATATGTTGCAGGCAAATAAAGTAACTGCACAAATGACATTTGAAGGATTAGATAAGTAGTATTTAGTCTTGTTCTTTTCTAGCTTGGAAAGTAAAACTGAAAGCAACATCCCAAGTCATCAAATCCTTTCCTTTCCTGACTATTGACCAGTTTTGTATCATTCTCTCTTAAACTGATTCCTTTCATTTAAAAAAACCCCAAAACATCTTTATCACCACTACTCCTGTTTGGAGGATATTCCAGCACTTCACTGTTCTAATGATCAAGAATCTTCTTGTTTCCAGCATGAATTTATTTAATGGACAGCTTGTGCTGGAAGAAATTTGTCCTTTGCAGTCATATGCATAGCCACCTATACAGGACCTACACTTTTTCCTTTATTGTGCCCTAAACCTGCCCTGCAGAAATCGTCACTCCCAAAAAATCACCGCCACCACTCGGGCATGACTGCCGAATCCTCCCTTGTCCTGAGAGATCTCTCATTACACTCACCTTTGGGTGACGTTGTAGGAATCTAGCTGCCTCCTCAAAGTACTCAAGGTTGAATTCTTTCATGACCTTCGGCAGATCTTCAAAGTCGAAATATGGCAGAGAAAGAGCAGCAAAACCACGGGTAGCCAGGAGACTGGATCTAAATTCAATCAAACCTCCTTCATCACCATACATGTCAATCACTCCTGGAAAGGGCCCATCCCCTATATTGAAAAGAACAGGTACAGAGGACAAGTTATCAAACAGGACACTACAAGTGAAGAGTGAAAAACAAAATATAGAAGGCTTAAGACATTTTCTATTAATACTCATTAGTTTTCCATTTGCACAGCAGAGATTAAGAGAACCAGCGCTGTAGCCATTTTAGCTATTCCAAACTAAGAATAGGTCACTACCTTCCTGTAAAAATATGTGAACAGTTTAACTTGGTGGTTGTTTTTTTTTTTTTTTTAATGTTCTAAATGTATTTTTAAATGGTCTTAACCTCCCACCCTCAGAACAATCATACTCTAAATCAGCTGTTTTCCCACAAAGAAGTCATACCTTAATTAGCAAAGTGCAATCTCATTACTAATGAGGCAAGAGCACTGAGCCCTGGAAGTAAATTCTACAAAACTTACGCAAACTCTGGAATAAGGTGCATTGAGCAAAGCACAGCAAATAGATGCTCATCACTAGATGAAATCAACTGGACTTACTAGCTCTGTCTCAACATCAGCACTGCAACACTTGTCAACAGAACTGCTGCTGTGGACGCGAAAAGGCAAAGGGTAAAACCGAGAGCTACATGGGTATGGTGTGCGTGACTGATATACAGATAAACATGCATATACTTGTGTACAATCAGTCCCACAAAACTACTGAATAAATAAGAACCACAATTTTAAACGAGCATGCTTTTGCAGCCAAGGGCGTGTTGTGATATTACTGTATGCCATGCCAGCAGATCTTGAGTACAGAGCTAAGGATACTACCTCTGGGAACTATAAAGACCCTAGGCAGGCAAATTTTTTTTTAACTTTTTTTTTTTCCCTGGCCACCAGATGTCACCACTGATGTACTTGGATCCAGCTCACTACAACTACCGCAGCAGAAAAAGCACCTGCTTGTTGTACAAGAGTGCATTAACTCTCTGACATTACCTACGTGTAATAAAGACCTTACCTCTTGCATTTCAAGGTCCTTGAGAAAAGGAAGTTTTACACCATCTAGCATGTATTTTCCAAACCTCCTAACTTAAAGCATTAAGAAGTCAGAAAAGGACTGAAACAGGCTTTTATGTTCTTTTTCTTTCAGTTCTGAAATTTTTCACAGAAGTTCAGTATTCTACTTGAGAGAAAGAAATCTGTCTGGATAAATTTACTATAATGCCATGATCAACTGTAACCTTTAGTTAGCAACTGTCAGCCTAGATGGCTGTGAAAAAAAAGTATTAATTCGTTTATCACCCCTACCTGGAAAGCAAGAACATATGATCAGAACACAGTCAAGCATGAATGTGTTTCTCTCTCATGAAGACAACCTTTAACTTACACAAGGATCTTCGACTGCCTTCCTTGCACAAATACACAGTTTCTGTACAGCTCCCTAAAAAGCAGGATAAAATGGGCTAGACAACTTCACTACTCCTTAAAAACAAACAAAACCCACACCTGTAACTCTTACGGATGAATTAAGAAATCTCTTTTGTATTAAAATTACAATGTAAGCCCACTCATGTCATCTCACTTGTACAAAGAATGGTTCATGTTTAAGATTCCTATCTTTATAATATTAACATTTTTCCATCCCTGGAGCAAAGAAAGGTATGGTAGTATGCTGCAACTGGAGCCTCCATCAAGAGGGATGCCAATATAATTTAAACAATGATTCCAGACTTTTCCACACTATTACAGTGCCAGACTTTTTCTAAAGGAAAAAAATGGAGTTCCATCTTGCAGATCTCTGCATTCCCACTAAGCTCAGCAGAAATCCAGCTCATCCTCTAAGGCACGATATATCAAAACCACCACATCTCGGTGATGGAACATCCAGAATGCTGACTAAACATTTGATACAATATTCAAAGTTCAATCTCTGTTGTTGTTTTTTTCTTCAGTGGACTTTGTATCCGTACTTAAATGGATGAAAAGATTATTGGTTTGGAAATCATTCACTGAAAATACTTAAATTCCTAATAACTGCAGCGGTACTTAAAGGATTTGCTGAACCAACTCATTACAAATTAAACGTAGTATGAAGGGCAGTTCTACAAGCACAACCCTCAGGGAAACACAAGAAGTTTAACTCGTGGCTCAAGTGTACAAACACCATCACTGGTGTAAGGTTTATTTTCCAACACCACTGGCAGCCCATCAGAATATCACACTTCATAAAGCACAGCCATCCCACAAGCGGAACAGGTAGAACTGGCTCAGAAATCTGTTTTGCCTTTACAGCACAGAAAACCAAAGTAACTCAACTATTAACTTAGCTTTGGCTCTGGTGGAATAGCTGTATTTTCTAGAATCTCTTCTGCAGCTCTGCTGACAGGCATGTGTTTCACAAGGAAGAAAAATGCCTTTTGGATTCAGTCCTACTCAGGGTGAAATCCTTGGGAGATTTAGCACAGCCTCACACGATGAAGCAGATCCGCTTTTCTGAACGTTACAGATCTGGCGGCTCGGAGCAAACATCAAACCCACTGATAAATCGCAGGCTGAGAGCAGCGACCCGGTGAACTCTCCAAGCCCTGCTCCCCTTCCGCTTCTGCCTGCCTCACAGGAGCCACCGGCCCGTGCCCACCCCGCCCGGCGCAATCACTAAGATTTCAAGGAAAAAAAACCTGTCCTCCCCCCTGCAGGGCAGCGCTCAGACCTATTACGGACTATGGGTTTCCCAGGGGATATCCTTTGTACGTTTCTCCTATAAAAGCAGCTCTCCTCGCTCCGGACAGCGGCGCGGGAGCCACGGTCCCCGCCC